>NC_141611.1:56499330-56650997 GCF_047967505.1 Dipteris shenzhenensis | reverse complement strand
CAGTTGACCGGCAGTTGGATGGGCTCAATTACAGCATCAAGCGGGTGTGTTTTACAGTCATACGACCTTGCAGATTTCATCTTGATAGGTGTTGCCCCACCAAATCCCCTTGCACAAGACCTTAGCATCCTGGCACAGAAGGAGGCCGAGACTCTGTCCCAGCTCTGGGACCATGTCAATGCAAGGGTAAGATCATTTATATTTCTTAACTGTACTCCTCAAGTGATTAATCATGTGAAGCGCATGACAATGGCCAAGAGTATATGGGAGCATTTGGCGTCCATGTATAATCGAACCTCTCCCATGAAGAGGGTTTCCCTGGAAGTCCAAATGCAGCTGTTGGAACCCATCTTCATCGATGCGGGACCACATCAACAAGTTACAAGAGCTTCAGCAAGAGATCCTCTAGGCAGGGAAGCAAATATCATCCAAGGACATGGCCTTAACTTTACTATCCTAGTTATCCTCTCACTATGGGGCCTTCTATTCGTCCTTGATCACCAGTGCAGAAACTGTCCCCCTGGAACACTATCATGAAACTCCATAATAACGTAAGTTCCAGCTGTCCCCATGGTTTTTGTTTTGCACACCACATTGTGCTTCGCTGTCCACTTTTCTCCACATGTAAAGCATTGATTGCTTTGTCATATACCCTCAATGGTAGCTTCCATGAGCGCTTCAATGAGCTGTCTTTGCATTGCATCTCTGGTTATGCTGTCCTTGCCAAATGTCAAGAACTGAAAATCATCTTCATTATAGCTGTTGTATTTGGATTCAAACAGCTCCATAAGCTTCTTCAATACCCCAACATGCCTCTAGAATTCTCCCATATGAGACAACACACGGCTCCAATATTTGGATGCTAGTAGCATGCATGTCTTTCAGACAGCTTCCAAGTGCATCTAGCCTGCAAACAGCCAAATAATCTGAGAGAGACGAATTAGGCCTGCCAAGAGTCATGCTGGCATGGTCCCACAATCTTTCCTTGTCACTGGATACACCAAAGTCCAACCCCATGACAACAAAATATTCAAACATATTGTTTGAACCTAATGTGGTAGAACAAGGAGGGGGCATTGGATAAAACAAGCAAATGCCAAATCCTGTGTGACCTCCGTTTGCTTCAGGCTGAAAAGGGTCAGCTGTCCATGGTACTGTTGTAGTTTGAAGACAGCATAAACATGCCCATCCCCCAAAAGTTATCAGCCATGTGCAACCCAAAGTGCATGTGGTGACCCATAGTCTTGAATGTGCATGCCATATTGACTGCGTCTGAGCACTATTGAGCAAGTCATCTGTCATGTGCACGGATTGGTATCTGACGTGTACTGTGGTACACAAGACTAGCTCAGGTAGCCTGGGGAGGCTTAGGGCTAGGCAGGCTTGATTCTTGGGTTGAGTGGCAAGGGTGCGAACCAGTTAGAGGTCTTCACTATTTTTGGCGCATTGGGCCCGAGTCTATATAAGGGGCCCAAAGGTTCAGTTCTCAGGGAGCCGATGGTGGGAGCAAGTCTCATTCCCAGGTGCTAGGTCTAATCCTGGATTGAGTCGCAGACGCGCGCTTGCATCTTAGCGTAGCCCAGAAGATCCCAGGCCTCTAGGCACCACCTGGTGGTATGGGACACCAGGATGGTTAGGATTTGGTTGGGAGTTCATGCCAGTAGCTCAGCTTGTGGCTCGAAGGGGACATCTCCTGATTCAGGATCATATCCAGTAGATGTCATGGTTGGGTGGTGAGCAGCCTGCTCAGATTCTCACGTTTGGTGTGTTCTTGTGTTTGCTTGTAGATCAGAGGTTTCATGAGTGTTGGGGTCGTGTCAGCTGGTATCAGAGCCAACTCCTGAGGTAGGAATCTTTGTTACAAGTAATATTGGATGTGATTTTCTCCAGGTATGCCTCAAATTCGAAATTCAAGTTCATGCCCTACAAGTGCTTGTTGTTTCATCGTTTAAGGGTTATGGTTGCCTAAATTGGGAAAGAAGGAAGGAGAGAGAGAGAGAGAAGGGTGAATGCGAGGGAAGCAGGGTAGAGTGGAAGAGAGGCTGAAAGAAGGGTTGCTTGGTAGGGAAGAGCTTTGGAGAGGATCGTTAGTTCAAGAGAATGGCACAAGGGATGAAGGAGGAGCGAGCTGCCGGAGGGAAAGCTAGAAGCTAGGACGAGATGGAAGGCTACGTGCATCCTTCGGGGTGAGCACTTGGGAGCGGGTGTTGATGGCGGAAGTAGGAAAGGAAGAGGTGCGCAGAAGATGCCAGTCTTTCAGGACTGGGCTGGACGCAATTCGGGCTGGGAAGGATAAAAAAAGCAACAACCCTACTAAAAGTAGGGGTGTGCTTTTTGGGAGTGCAGGCTACTATAAGCCATGGATTATGGCGCTCTTGTCTTGCAGCCATCTCTCACGCTCCAGCTCGAAGACCCGTGCATGCGCGCAGCTAGCTCTTCACCCGCCATCTCCAAACAGAACCTGTCAGCCACAGCTGGTTCGCTGCAGTCACCACTACGGAACAGGCCCCCCTCTCCTCGCCTTCCAGTTCGTCAGCTTGCCACCCCTCTGCTTCGCCGTTCTCCTCCTAACGCAATCCCGGAGCAATTCGTTAATTGCTGCCTGCTCCTAGATTCCATCTCCACTGCTGGCTACCCTTTCCTCACGTTACCCTTTCCTTTCCTTTGGCCTTCAGAGCTTCCCTTACTCCACTTTCTTCATGGCTGATTCAGTAGACCCCGAGCTCACTACGGGTGATCAAGATATGAATTACCATGCAAAGGATGACCAGGGCCTCTACGATGATTTGATTACAAAGACTACCTTCAGTGAATTCACCACTGCTCTTGATGAAAAGTTTGAGCAGGTTAATGCGAATCAAACGGGGTTGACACAACAACTCCAAGGGATTCAGACTTCAATCTCGCTTTTGACTAACACTATGCAAGTGCTCACACATGTGGATGCTTTGGCTTCAGTGTTGGGTCCTAATATCACTCCCAATCCTTATCCCGAAGATCACAAATCTAGAACTAAGGAGGTGGTTGACACTTGGTTGCACAAGTGGCAAGTACACTTTCACTTTCAACCTTACCCCGATGAAAAGAAGATGCAGCTTGCAGCAGGGTATATGTCAGGAAGGCTTTTTTGTGGTCAAAGGAACTCCGACCGAAACCTGCAACATAAATCGAATTTAAAGAGGTCTTATGGAAAGAGTTTCTGAAGGAGGAGGAAGATTATGATATCGTAGGCAAGCTCAAGGCCCTCTATATGTCCAAGCTGAATTTGACTTTTGAGGTCTATCTTCAGAGGTTTCCTGATTTGCAGGCCAGAGCTACAAGGATGGATCCTGTCTCCTTGTTAGGTTTCTTTGTGGATGGTTTGCCTGACTTGTGCAAGCTTCGGATCAAGAATAACAAGTGTACCACTTTGCAAGAGGCCATGAACTATACGCGCATCTATGATGATACCATGGCCAACGCAAAGGGAACCACTATTGCCGACATGAGTGGGAAGAACAAGAGGAAGTTCTTCTAGTCAACAATTGATACCGGGGAGTCGAAGTCAATTGACAACGCCTCCAAGAAGAACTCGACTCAGATGAAGAATGGTCGAGCCCGTTTCCTACGTACCTTGAAATTAAAGAAAGAAGGACGTTGCTTTATATGCCAACTCAGAATGATTGTCCTAAGCGCAAGAACTAGAAGTCGGCACCGGGACCCTAGCTCCATGCGAGCTAACCAAGCCTCGATGACAAGTATTGCTGTAAATGTCGTTACCAGCCCACTTTCTTGTAATTGCACTTTTAATAATTCGTTATTTGGCCCCCATGACCTTTTCCGAGTTTATGGAGAAGCAAGGGACCAAAGAGTCCACATTCTCTTTGACTCGGGCAGCTCTCACAATTTTTTCAATTACAAACTTGTGCAGAGAATGGGGCTGTCCACGACACCTAGCGATCACACCTACGAGATACAGCTTCCAACTAGGAAGCAATTTTGGGATCGTAAGGTCGACGCACTTTCTATCGAGCTATCCACAACACCTAGCGATCACACCTACGAGATACAGCTTCCAACTAGGAAGTAGTTTTGGGATCGTAAGGTCGACGCACTTTCTATCCGGATTCAAGACTACACAACTGCTCTTATGTGCTATGTCATGCACTTGGAACATGTGGACTTGTTAATCGCAATAGAGTGGTTTAAAAGCCACGATATTCGGATTGGATGAAAAGAGCATACACTCTCTTTTTTAGACAAGGACACCCATTTTTGTATTCAATGTGATAATATTTCCTCTTCTGAAGGACCTATTGTATCTGCGATGTAGCTTCGGAATATAATAAACACTTCTCCTTATGATGTGTATCAATGTGTTTTGATTCCGCTTTCTTCATTTGTTGTCTCTGTTAATAACAAAAATGATTTAAGCATGTTTGAACACCATGAATTGAGAACGTTGTTAGATGATTTCATGGATGTATTCCCTGCTCAACTACCAGAAGGTTACCTCCAGAACGGGCGGTAGATCATCGCATAGATTTACTCCCTGGGTCTCAACCTATTAGTATTCCACCTTATAGGATGAGCCATCTTGAGGAGGATGAGTTAGCTTCACCGCTATCAGCTACAAGATTATCTGAATATAGGCTATATTCGCCCAAGTAAATCACCATGGGCCCTGGGGTGCACCTGTCCTCTTAAGAACAAAGAAAGATGGTTCGTGGAGAATGTGTGTAGATTATAAACGATTGAATAAAGTGACAATTAAGAATCGATACCCTCTTCCTCGTTCTGATGATTTGATAGACCGTTTGGCTAGAGCGAAGTACTTCACTAAGATTGATATGTGTATGGGTTATCACCAAATCCATATCTATTCTAAATACATAGATAGAACCGCATTCCGAACTAGGTATGGCCACTACGAGTTTCTCGTATTACCTTTTGGTCTGACCAATGCTTCTTCCAATAAATGATGAACGATTTGTTCCGAGATTTTTTGGGCAAATTCATTGTCGTGTTCTTAGATGACATCTTGGTATATAGCCGAACGCTAGAGGATCACATTGTGTTAGATATCAATGATCCACTCTCGTGTAACTACGCGGGAACCAGCTAACTCTACTTGTAAGCCCCCCATATGAGGAGAAGGCATTTGAGTAGCTCGGTTATCCGGTAGGTCCTGGTTTGGACACCAGATGGGGACCATGTGTGGCCTGATGGCTGGACGGCTTCAAATAGAGTTGGCACACTGCCAACTAGGCTACATGCAAGTGCGGGAAGGCATCCCATGACTGACCGCACTGAGGGTAGACGGAGCATTTCCCGGGGCAGCCCACTCTCGGGTTGCACGGCCCGTTTGGAGCCCCATATGATCCCGGATGGCTTTCGACCGAACGCATACCGTAGATGAGTTGCTCTATTTTTCGCCACGGTTCAAACGTGTGGTCGGTGGCCTATTTCAAGACCAACCTCCAGTCGGCCGTTTAGGGTCGACTGGGTCGGTCTCCCAATTGGGTCTAACCGAATACGACTAGTGGCTATATAAGAGCAAGCCCGTGAAGCCCATTATCATCACTGGCTACAACAACCCTGATTCCTAATCATCCAGCCTCCGTCCTCTACTGTTTCCAGCACGCCATCGAAGCTTCACACACAGGAGCGCATGGCTGGGAGGCAGCGCCATCTATTGTATCAGTTTTACAGTAATCAAATTTTTTATTCTCCATACTATCTGCTTTTCTCTCTTGCATATGAGATCCTGTTATCTGTTGAGCACAGACGTTATATTGTTTTCTTACATGGTATCAGAGCTTCGGCTCTAGCAAGAAGATTTGGTAGTGTGTTTCTGTTTGCCAACAGATTGTAAGAGATGGCCCAACCCGCAAGACTGCGTATCCCACCATTCGGCGAAAGCGCAAAGTTGGACGGCACTAACTATCTACTCTGGAATTTCAAGATAAAGACCATCCTAAGCGCATACGAGCTTTGGGATACTGCTACTAGGGTGGACGTGAAACCGGTTGCGAGACCGAATCCAGCCAATGCAGGACAACAGATAGTACTAACTGCGGATGAGATTCTCGCATGGACAAGAAGAAATGCAGATGCGTTGTGTTCTATTGTCTGCAATGCAAGTGATTCTGTCATGGCGTTAATTCAACATGTCACCACAGTGGAGGAGGCATGGACGGTCTTGAAAAATCAGTACGAGACTACGAATCAGATGTGGATTCAGAATTTAGAGACTCAACTCGCGAACGAGAAACTGTCTGAGTCTGAAACGGCAAAGAAGTTCATCACCAAGGTGAAGAATATGCGCGATCAGATGACTGCGATTGGCATCACCATCACCAGCAGAATCTAGCACGAAGGTGCATACGGATTCTCCCACCAAAGTACGACAGTCTTGTTACGGCGTTGAATACGCAGAACAGAAATCCGCCCCTCAACTTTGAGGATTTCAGCGCAATGCTTCTGGAGGAGGAGATGCGTATGAAAATCCACACTTTTCAAGAATGCAAATGTGTGCAATGCATGCAGAATTTGAATGCTGATTGGCCCTCCAATGGGGAAGAGCGTATAAAGAAAGTACTTGGAGACAAATAAAACAATACTGAAGACTAATAATGGCTGAAGAAGAAATATATATCACAAACGGAACTCAGTACAGGAGAAGATATGAGAGAGAAGCTCTGGAGGAAGCAAACATCAATCCTCCAGGGAAGACAACTGTAGTGGACTTCTGCACTAGCTCCACAAGTTGGAACTGAACCAAATCTGAGACAGCAAACTGATGCAAGAGTTGCTGCAGATTTGAAATAGAAAGAACATAATCTGGAGCAGAAGTTGGGGGCAGATCTGGAGCAGAAGTTGGGGCAGATCTGGAGCAGAAGTTGGGGGCAGATCTAGAGCAGAAAGGAGGGCAGATCTGGAGCAGAAAGGAGGGCTGATCTGGAGCAGAAAGGAGCGCAGATCTGGAGCAGAAAGAAGGGCAGAAGAGGCTCAGGGTGTGCAGGTACCTCTGGAGCTTGAAGTGGTGAAGAGTACCTAGGCCCCCCCCCTTTAAATAGGGAGGGGCCAGTCGGTCAACCAGCTGGTCGGCCAGCTGGTTGGCCCAGATCTGACCGACCTGGTCAGATATTGACCGACCAGGTCAATCTGGTCGGCCAGAAAGGGGCCTTTTTTTTTTTTTGGCCTCTGAACCGGGGCTCTTTGACAGGGCTTTGGTTGTGGAATTTGCCTCCGATCCGGGGCTCTTTGACAGGGCTTTGGTTGTGGAATTTTGTCCGGGTTTTGATTGTTGATTTGTGTCCTGACGGAGTCACCTGTGGTGTTTTTACCTGTAAGTGATCGGACCTTTGCGCCAGTTTGACCTGTGATTATCCTGTCCTCTAGAATTGGAGATTGCCTGGCTTAACACCCCCTCTCAATGTCCAATGTAGACGGGAGAAGCAAAGAGGTGTTCCATGAGTGATCTATCTTCTTCATCAGCCTTTTTTTTTTTTTAATATTATAAAGGGGTTTTCATTTAGATGAAGATGCCTACAAAGTAGGTTTTCATCTTCACTAAATGCCTAGATGATGGTACAAAAAAGAAGTACTTGAAGGAGTGCCCTCGCAGGGGATTTGTTCACTTCCTTAAGTATACAAAAAATTGCTAAGAAGAAGGAGGCGGTATACCAATCCCCAACCGTGGGCTGAGATGCTCAAGAGTAGGGCGATTAACCGGCTTGGTAAGAATATCAGCATGATTATCGGCAGCTGGAACATAGATCAATCGAATAGTACCTAATTCCACTTGCTCGCGAGTAAAATGAAAGTGAACACCGACATGTTTGGTGCGGTTGGAAAAAATGGGATTGCCGGCGAGAGCGATGGCACTTTTGTTGTCGACGTAGAGGATCGTTGGTTCAGTACAAGGAAAGTGTAGCTCTGCCAGAAACTGTCGGAGATATATGGCCTCTGTGGTACAATCATACAAGGCCCGGTATTCAGCCTCAGCAGAAGAGCCAGCAACAGTTTCTTGTTTACGGCTAGACCAAGAAATAGGTGCCGAGCCAAACGAGAAAATATAGCCACCATGAGAACGACGATTGTCCGAGTCGCCAGCCCAGTCAGAATCAGTGTATCCCTATAGTGTTAGTCCTGGTCTGAAATGTAAACCATAAGAGTAAGTATCACGTATGAACCGCAAGATACGAATACATGCATGCCAATGAGTGAGCTTGGGTTCATTAAAATACTGACTGAGAATGGAAACTGAGTAAGCAAGATCCGGACGAGTGTGAAGGAGCCAGAGGAGTTTGCCAACAACCTGACAATAGAGATGTTCATCAAAGGAAGGAGACTCCAAGTCTTTTGAGAGCTTGACTGTGGGATCTAAGGGAGTAGCAGCGAGCTTAGGCTCATGGGGAATGATCTGATCAAGGAGTTGAAGAGCATATTTCTGTTGAGAAACAAAAATACCACTAGAATGTTGAACAACTTCCATGCCTAAGAAATAGGAGAGAAGACCGAGATCAGTCATTTCAAAAGTGGTACTTAGTTGAGTTTTAATGAATTGAAGTGTAGTGGGAGTAGAGCCTAAAAGCAAAAGATCATCTACGTAGAGTAAGATAAAGCAGACCCCTCTGACGATTGATGGATATAAAAATTTGGATCAAAAGGAGTGAATGAAAACCATTAGTTTTGAGGAAGGTGTCTATCCTGTGGAACCATGATCGAGGTGCTTGTTTAAGCCCATAAAGAGCTTTGCAGAGACGGAATACCTTATTTTCATGGCCAGGAGGAGAAAAACCAGGTGGGGGAGTCACATAGGCTTCTTCATCAAGGTAGCCAGTGAGAAAGGCACTCTTGACATCCATCTGATAGATAGACCAGCGGTGATGAGCAGCTAGGGCGAGAAGAAGGCGAAAGGAAGTTAATCGAGCAGTACGGGCAAAGGTTTTCTCATAATCGATACCATGTTTTTAGTGAAATCCTTGCACTACTAAGCGAGCTTTATACTTGTCCAGTGTTCCATCAGCTTTGAGTTTTGTTCGGAAGATCCACTTGGTTTCGATAACCTTTTTGTGAGTAGGTCAATTGACCAAAATCCAGGTCTGATTGCGATCAATACTCTCAAGCTCCTGTTCCATGGCACGATGCCACGCAGGATTTTGAACTGCTTCCTGCCAAGTGGCAGGTTCAGAATGTATGATATAGGCCCTGGTAAAAATGGAGGTGGTGGTAGTGGAAGAAGTTGTTCGAGTAGAGCGGCGAGGACCGGAAGGAGGAAGTTCTACGGGAATAATCCCGGAATCCTTCATAGTTTGGCGATACCAGCGTGGTAGCGGGTCGTGAGGAGAAGCAATGGGTGGTGAGAGAGAGGTTTCGGGAGGAGAGGAAGAAATTTCGGGTGGAGAATTGTCGGAGGGAGCAGGAGTAGATATGTCATCTGTAGAGGAATTTTTTAGAACATCTCTTTCATCGAAGACCACATCTCGACGAACCAAAACTTTGTTTGTGCGAGGATCAAATAATCGATAAGCTTTGGCTTCTGCTAAGTAGCCAACTAGAAGAAAAAGTTCAGCACGAGGTTCGAGTTTACCGCGAGTATCATTGGGAGTATGAGTGTACGCGCGGCATCCAAAGATGCGAATATGAGAAATAGAAGGTCGGTAGCCATAGAAGGCCTCAAAAGGCGTCGTGTTCGGGATGGGCTGAGTAGGGCAGCGGTTAAGGATATAGACAGAAGTATTCACAGCTTCTGGCCAGAGACGTTCAGGCAACTCGGCTGCAAAAAGCATGGAACGGGCCATGTTCATGACTGTGCGTTGTCTCCGTTCGACACGAGCATTTTGGAAAGGCGAATTTGGAGATGTAAGATGGCGTTGGATACCATGCTCGTGAAGGAATTGAGTGAATTCATGGGAAATGAATTCACCACCATTATCACTACGAGCAATCCCAATAGACTTTCCCGTTTGGTTCATAACCAAGCGAGCCCAAGTAGCAAAGAAAGAAAAAGTGTCGGATTTCTCTTTCATGAAAAACACCCATTGATATCGAGAGTAATCATCCACAATTAAGAAGAAATATTATGAACCATTGAGTGAAGGAACAGGAGATTTGCCACTAATATCGAGGTGAATCAGACGCAATATCTCACTGGCTCGAGAAGTGGAATGAGAAGGAAAAGGAGTTCGGCTTTGTTTGCCTAATTGGCAGGGACGACAAATATCTTTGGCCCGCGATAATTTAGGTAGGCCATCAACTAGATGATCCCAAGACATTTCATATAAAGAGTCATAGGACAAATGTCCCAGACGATAATGCCATAATCGTTCTGTGTCAGTTGGATCTTTCAGGTAGCAATACCATAAAGCCGATGAAACTCAGAACCGGTATGGGAGGGAGTCGCAAGAAATTGAGTTATGAAGTACAGACCATTAGGTTGGGCGTCGCCTCGAGCTAGAAGGAGTCCCGAGGTCTCATCTATGATGTCAACATGCATCTTTGTAAATAGCACTATGCGACCAAGAAGGCAAAGTTGATGGACGGAAAAAAATTAACCCCTAATTGGGGGACATAAAACACTTGATCCAATTGAGCAAGATTGGGGCCTTTGTCAGTATCAAAAGTTATTGAACCAACACCATGAATAGTAGCAACAGAGTTATTGCCACAACGGACTCCCCCTATTGCCGGTTGGCGAGAAATGAAGAGATCATGATGAGGAGTCATATGATGAGTGGCTTCACTATCCACAATCCAAGAAGATTTAGAGCCAGATGGAAGAGTATGAAAAGCTGACCCAGATAAGGAAGGGGAGGAGTCAAGCTCGGTGATATGGATCAAGGCTTGAGAAGTGAAGTCTAGAGAATCGCCAGTGGACCAGTCAGACTGATCTTCAGGAGTTATAAAAGGAGGAGATGGAGTGAAATGATTAGTGACATGGCCCTGGGGTCTCCAAAGACCAGTGTTCGGAGGAGGAGGACCACTCCTAGGGCGCCAACGAGGTGGCTGAGGAGTCGTGGTAGGGGACTGTGGAGTCCAAAGGAGTGGTTGAGGAGTCGTGGTAGGGGGCTGAGGAAGAATGCCTTTGGCTTTGGAGCGACATTCATCATCAATATGCCCAACTCTTTGGCAATGCTGACAAAACCTATTCTTTTTGGGAAGGGTGTGCCAGGCGGGTTTACTACTAGAGGAGTTATTGGAGTTAGGAGTAGGAGAGGGCTTCCCGGAGCTGGGTTGATCTTTTTGAATCCCGGAGAGAAGAGCCCCCTCTGAAGCAGGAATGCTATGTTTTTGGTGGACCTGAGAGTAAAGACGAGCATAACGCAAAAGTTGACATTCGAACTCATAAAAAGTAGGAAGAGAAGGTTGAGAAATGATTTGTTGCATAAAACTGAAATACTTGGGTGGAAGTTTGTTTAAAAAGAAAGTAACTTGGTCATCCTTGGATTTGGGAGGACCAATTGTGGCAAATTCAGCAACTAACCGCCGGGAATCTGCTAGTTTAACCTTGAGATCATCGTCAGCAAGGATCTGGAATTGTTGGAGATCATGGTCAAGATTGATGAGACGAGTATGATCTCGAGCTGCATAGCGGTCAGTGAGATGTGCCCATCGCTCAGAGGCAAGATCAAAATGCTGTAATTGAGAGTGAAATTCAGGTAAAAGACCTTGCATGATTTCGACAATAGCAGTGGCATTACGATGTCGCCACGAGCGAACTACCTGAGGAGGATAAACATGAGGATCAGGTGGCGATTCAGTACCTTGAACGAGTTCCAATAGATCTTGAGAATCAAGCACATGGCGCATGAGATTTGACCATGTGGTATAATTAGACCCGTTAAAACGAGTCATATCAGTGAAAGCATGTTTGGCTGTTGCAGAGACAGGGTGAGGGGAAGAAAGAGAATGATAGGGAGAAGCAACCGCTGGAGGCATAAGAGAATTTAGAACAGGAGCCGAGTGAGAAGAAGGGAGAGGCGGCACCACCGGAGGAATAAAAGAATTTGGAAAAGGTCCTGAGGGGGAGGGATGAATATGAGAGGCGGGATATGACATGAGAGGTGAAAAAGAGGCAACGAGAGAGATAGAGGGAAATAAACTATAGGAATCCAGTGGCATGGGAGAAGGAGGAGGATGAGAAGCCACTGGAGGAAAGATGGTAGCGGAAGATATGAGAGGGATGGGAGGGAGGGAAGAATGTGAACCGAAAGCAAACTCATTGTCAGACGCATTTCTCCTTTCTCGTCTGCACGTGTTCACATGCATGTATGGAACTGTGTCCTCGTGATTACTCGTTCCTATGCCTTGCATAACAGATGGAGTTGCACTAAGGGAATAGGGCAACATACCTTGCACTGATTCTTGTAGGATAGGCACTGTCGAATAACCCAATGTTCTCATGCCGGCCTGTCCTCTTTCGTCAGGGTATACTTGTTCTTCGTCGGCACCGAACTTGAGATGTTGCTCAGCTTCGTCTGAGTTGAATAGAGGTCCTTGTTGACGTATCCGAGAGAACCGTGGAGAGGTAGAGGCACGAGGTGTGCGGGTACCCGCTTCAAGTTCCTTCCATTTCTGGAATTCAGCAAATTCTTTAAAGAGTTTGGAGAGGTATTCATCACCTTCAATCCTTGCAGACTCTCTCTCGACATATGACGAAGGTGGTGGTTGAATAGAGGTCGATTCAGGCTGTGATCGCTTCGGGGAAGAGAGAGAAGACATCTTCAGGTGATGATTTATCTTCCAAGCTTTCCAGATCAAGGCTCAGGTGTCGATTGGCACACCTGACTCTGATACCATATAAAGAAAGTACTTGAAGACAAATAAAACAATATTGAAGACTAATAATGGCTGAAGAAGAAATATATATCACAAACGGAACTCAGTACAGGAGAAGATATGAGAGAGAAGCTCTGGAGGAAGCAAACATCAATCCTCCAGGGAAGACAACTGTAGTGGACTTCTGCACTAGCTCCACAAGTTAGAACTGAACCAAATCTGAGACAGCAAACTGATGCAAGAGTTGCTGCAGATTTGAAATAGAAAGAACATAATCTGGAGCAGAAGTTGGGGGCAGATCTGGAGCAGAAGTTGGGGGCAGATCTGGAGCAGAAATGGGGCAGATCTGGAGCAGAAAGGAGGGCAGATCTAGAGCAGAAAGGAGGGCTGATCTGGAGCAGAAAGGAGGGCTGATCTGGAGCAGAAAGGAGGGTAGAAGAGGCTCAGGGTGTGCAGGTACCTCTGGAGCTTGAAGTGGTGAAGAGTACCTAGGCCCCCCCCCTTTAAATAGGGAGGGGCCAATCGGTCAACCAGCTGGTCAGCCAGCTGGTTGGCCCAGATCTGACCGACCTGGTCAGATATTGACCGACCAGGTCAATCTAGTCGGCCCGAAAGGGGCCTTTTTTTTTTTTGGCCTCCGAACCGAGCTCTTTGACAGGGCTTTGGTTGTGGAATTTGCCTCCGATCCGGGGCTCCTTGACAGGGCTTTGGTTGTGGAATTTGTCCGGGTTTTGATTGTTGATTTGTGTCCTGACATAGAGTCACCTGTGGTGTTTTTACCTGTAAGTGATCGGACCTTTGCGCCAATTTGACCTTTGATTATCCTGTCCTCTAGAATTGGAGATTGCCTGGCTTAACAGAGCATCCTCGTGAGAGTACTTATTTCTTTTTCGACCTACATGCAAGGTGGAAGAGAGATGACGGATGAATGCAATGTGGTAGAGAGAAAGCAATGTGAGATTCACAATGAAAGGGTGATACTCTTTCATAAATGTCCCTTGAGATCACTCAAGTTCCATCTTCCCATTTACACCTACCCTTAGCCTATGACCCATGCATCTACCATTCAATGCACCTTAATGCACCCTTCCCTTCCTATTGCCCCTAGGACCTAGACACGTGTGTGCACATTTTTATTAATAGAATAAGTATCACATGTCCAAATTTGATGCCGTCTGAAGCTGTGGCTCCAGCTCGACTAGTCCTATCTACTCAGATGATCCACAATGCACCTTAATGCACCCTTCCCTTCCTATTGCCCCTAGGACCTAGACACGTGTGTGCACATTTTTATTAATAGAATAAGTATCCCATGTCCAAATTTGATGCCGTCTGAAGCTGTGGCTCCAGCTCGACTAGTCCTATCTACTCAGATGATCCACCGACCTACCAGAAATTACAAATCTGCCCGATGTATGTGAAGCTTGCATGATGGGCAAGCAACATCGGCAGCCCTTTCCTAAAGAGGCCAACAGGGCAAAGGCTCCTCTAGAGCTCATTCACACGGACCTCTGCGGAAAGATGGAGACAGAAGCTTTGGGTGGTTCCTACTACTTCATGACGTTGATCGACGACTACAGTAGAAGGATATGGATATACTTCCTGAAGACTAAAGATGAGGCTTTTAGTAAGTTCAAAGAATGACATGTAGTCGAGAAAGAAACCAGGAGGAAGGTAAAGAAGGCTGTTTTGTGCATGTCCCTGATGCTAACAGGACCAAATGGGAACCAAAGAGCCGGAAGCGTATTTTCTTGGACTACTGTGAAGAGACGAAGGGTTACCGTCTCTATAATCCTGTTACCAAGAAGGTAGTAGTAAGTCGTGATGTGGTCTTCTTAGAACAGCTGCATCAATTGGAGGAGAATGCTTCCTTCCCAGACAACCAGGACCAAGATATCCATCCAGTACAGCCACCAACAGCAGACCGAACTCCCCCAACGGTGCTTGGGAGAATTCAAGATAAAGAAGAGGAAGAAGAGCCTGCAGAACCACAACGGAAACGGCCATTCCCGAAGTGAGTAAAGCAGCTTTAGGACGACAAAGAACCTCCAGCCATTAAGGAGGAACCATCCGAACACCGCCGGTCCAAGAGATTAGAGGAGCAAAGAAGGGCGCATGAACACTTGGTCAACTACGCTTTGATGACAGAGGTGATCCGTGCTAAAGAACCCAAGTGTCTTGAAGAGGCACAGGGTGATGATAGGTGGATGGAGGCTATGCAGTCGGAGTATGGCTCCATAATGAAGAACACTTGGGACCTTGTGGATTGACTACCAAAACGCAAGGTAATCGATACCAAGTGGGTGTATAAGACCAAGTACAAGTCCGACGGCACGTTGCATAAGTACAAGGCTCGGCTCGTGGCAAAAGGATTCGCACAGGTACATGGTTTTGATTATCAGGATACTTTTGCTCCCACAGCTCGACTAACCACAATTCGCAGTGTTTTGACTTTAGCAGCACAAGAAAGTTGGCCCGTGTTTCAAATGGATGTAAAATCCGCCTTTCTGAATGGAGATCTCAAGGAGGAGGTATATGTGGAACAACCACCAGGTTTTGTGATCCCCGGTTTAGAAGGTAAAGTTTGTAAACTGAAGAAGGCACTTTACAGGTTGAAACAGACACCACGAGCGTGATACCAGCGAATTGATGTCTACTTTCTGCAAAACGGGTTCAGGAGGAGCCCATCTGATGCAAATTTATATATCTACAGAGAAGGAGGCAGGTGTATGATCCTGGTCCTTTATGAGGACGACCTTATTATAGCAGGGAACCATGAAGAAAAGATCTCGCAGACAAAGCAGTTGCTAGGAAGAGAGTTTGAAATGGCAGACCTCGGACTGATGCATTTCTGTTTGGGGATTGAAGTTTGGCAAGAGCCAAAACAGATCTTCATCTCACAGCTGAAGTATGCTGGAGAGATACTGAAGGCATTTGGCATGGCTGAGTGCAAGACAGTTGGCACCCCTATGAAGGTTGACGTAAAGCTCTCAAACGAGGATTCATCACCACTGGTGGACGAAGCGAAGTACAGAAGGCTTGTGGGCAGTTTGATTTACTTATGCAACACGCAGCCGGACATCAGCTTTGCAACTGGTGTACTAAGTAGGTTTTCCAATAAGCCCCAGGAGAACCATTAGAGGACAGGGATGCAGGTGCTGAAATACATCAAAGGCACACTTGATTATGGCATCACCTATACCAAGGGCAACATCTTGACCGGATTCTGTGACTCGGATTGGGCAAGAGACGTGGACAGCAGGAGATCAGTGACAGGTTACTGTTTCTCACTTGGATCTCGAGCTGTGACATGGGTCAGCAAGAAGCAACCTACACTTGCTCTTTCTTCTACCGAGGCTGAGTACAAATCATCATGTTTTACCTCTTGTGAGACAGTCTGATTGAGGAGGATTTTAGGGGACATGGGTGCAGTGCAGAACAAGCCTACGCAGTTATCATGTGACAATCAGAGTTGCATGGCAATTGCAAAGAACCCTGTGTTCCACGCTCGGACAAAACACATTG
Organism: Dipteris shenzhenensis; assembly: GCF_047967505.1. Lineage (NCBI taxonomy): Eukaryota > Viridiplantae > Streptophyta > Polypodiopsida > Gleicheniales > Dipteridaceae > Dipteris > Dipteris shenzhenensis. The sequence goes on along the minus strand of NC_141611.1, from coordinate 56,634,707 downwards.
AGATTCGATATCACTTTGTACGCAAGCTCATCATGGATGGAGAGGTCGACTTGGTGTACTGTCCGACTACAGAGAATCCTGCGGACATCTTCACGGAGGCTCTTGGAAGAGACTTGCTGGAGAGGCATCTTCATCAACTTGGCATTGGGCCAAAAAAGTAAGTTCACTTGCGGGTGGACATTGAGGGGGAGTGTTAGATATCAATGCTCCACTCTCGTGTAACTACACAGGAACCAGCTAACTCTACTTGTAAGCCCCCCATATGAGAAGGCATTTGAGTAGCTCGGTTATCCGGTAGGTCCTGGTTTGGACACCAAATGGGAGCCATGTGTGGCCTAATGGCTGGACGGCTTCAGATAGAGTTGGCACACTGCCAACTAGGCTACATGCAAGTGCGGGAAGGCATCCCATGACTGACCGCACTGAGGTTAGACGGAGCATTTTCCGGGGCAGCCCACTCTCGGGTTACGAGGCCCGTTTGGAGCCCCAGATGATCCCGGATGGCTCTGGGCCGAACAGTATCCGTAGGTCAGTTGCTCCTTTTTCGCCACGGTTCAAACGTGTAGTCGGTGGCCTATTTCGGGACCGACCTCCAGTCGGCCGTTTTGGGTCGACTGGGTCAGTCTCCCAATTGGGTCTAACCAACTACGACTGGTGGCTTTATAAGAGCAAGCCCGTGAAGCCCATTATCATCACTGGCTACAGCAACCCTGATTCCTTAGCATCCAGCCTCCGTCCTCTACTGTTTCCAGCACGCCATCAAAGCTTCTCACACAAGAGCGCACGGCTAGGAGGCAACGCCATCTATTGTATCAGTTTTACAGTAATCAAATTTTTTATTCTCCATACTATCTGCTTTTCTCTTGCATATGAGATCCTGTTATCTGTTGAGCACAGACATTGTATTGTTTTCTTACACATTGAACACCTCTGGATTGTCTTAGTTATTCTAAGACAGCATAAGCTCTATGCCAAGATGAATAAATGTGACTTCTTTATGAAGGAGATCATTTACTTAGGACACAAGATTTCTTCTGAAGGTATTAGCATTGATCTAGATCGTATCCAGAAGGTTTTGGAATGGCCCATCCCTCAGACAATGAAACAACTTTGTTCTTTCCTAGGGTTTACGATTTTTCTACGGAAGTCTGTGTGCGATTATTCGAACATTACGGCACCCTTGACCAACATATTGAAAGGTCGTGGACGCACGTCTATCCAGCCGATCTCTTGGAATCATGCATTGCACAAGGCTTTTGAAACCTTGAAGCATGCTATCAAGGAAGCTCATGTTCTTGCATTACCCGATGCTACCCGGCCCTATGTTTTAGAGGCCGATATGAGTGATTTTGCGATTGGGGCAGCTTTATTCCAAGAGAGCAGACCTGTAGCTTTTGAGAGTAAAAAGCTAGACAACACCCAATATCGTTGGCCCACACTGGAAAAAGAACCATATGTAGTTGTGTATGCTCTAAAGGTTTGGAGACACTACTTGTATGGTTCGAAGTTTCTTGTATTGACAGATCATCAGTCAATCAAGTATGTGTGTGACGGGTCTAAATTGAGGGGTAGAAAGGCTAGATGGACAGAGTTAATGCAAGATTTTCATTTTGAATTACATTATCAAAAGGGTTTAATGAATAGTGTGGCGGATGCCTGCCAAGTTTGTAATTGCTATGTCATTTACGAAAGTATCCTCAGACTTATTTCAATCCTTGAGGGGGCTTTGCGCAACTGATAGTCATTTCAGTTCTTATTGGCAAAAAGTCTAGGATGGGAGCTCCATGGTTGACCAAGACACTCAGGGATTGTGCCACCTACAGTACACGCGACAGGAGGTCAGTGGATGATTAGGAATGGCTTGCTGTTCTGGAATGGAAAGATCTGTGTGCCAAATGTTTGGGATCTTTGATCCAAGATTCTCTAGGAGTGTCATGATGCTTCTAGTGCTGGACATCTAAGTATACATCGGAGTCTGTCTCTTGTGAAACATACCTTTTATTGGCCTAAGATGCGTGCATTGGTTGAAAACTATGTGGTAGGTTGCCGGGTTTGTCAGGTCACTAAGGCAGAGCGCCTTAGAAGCGCGGGTTTATTACAACCATTGCAAATCCCGGGTAATAAATGAGAAAGTTTTTCCATGGATTTCATTACCGGTTTGCCTAGAACGCGCAAGGGTCATGACTCCATTTGGATCATAGTTGACCGTCTGACAAAGATGGCTAGATTATTACCTACTAGATCGACCATATCAGCTGTTCAGTTGGCTCACGAGTTTGTAGACCGGTTGTTTAAGTTATACGGTTTGCCTTCCAACATAGTCAGTGACAGGGACTCTAAGTTTACAAGTAACTTTTGGACACTTGTTTTTGAAAAGTTAGAAACTACTCTAAGTATGAGTTCCTCAGATCATGCACAATCTGATGGTAGTACGACTTCAATCAACCAATTCATGGGAAGATTATCTCCCCATGATAGAATTTGCTTAAAACAGTGCAACGCATTCAAGTACTGGTTACAGTCCTTTTATGCTTATGTACGGATTTCAACCTAAGTCGCCGGTTATGGTTGGGTTCAAGGGAATTCAAAATGATGCTGCAAGGACATTCTTGCTAGACATGCAAGAAATGTTGCAGTTTGCCAAAGAGTCTATTAGAAGTGCCCAAGATCCGGACAGATTTTATGCTAATAGACATCGTTCACCTAGAGAGTACTCTGAAGGGACGATGGTATACTTATGTATTCCCATGGTATGGTGCAGCTTGCAAGAGCAGGAGAAACAGTACGGAACAGTCCGTACAGCCAGTACGGACTGTAGGGCTGGCCGTGGAGGTTCTAGGTGGGCTGAGAGAGGCGGAACTGAGGCGAAACTGAGGCGGCTGCAAGAGAAGGAGGCGGAACTGAGGCGGCTGCAAGGGCTTGAGCTAAAATGATGATTTTAGGGTTAGGGCAAGGGTGACGTAGCAGCTATGGAAGGTGGCTTCAATACCATGTTAGAAACATGGTGAAGGGAGAGAGAGAGAGAGAGAGAAGGTTAGGGTGTGAGGAAATGATGCTCAAATGAAGACATGAAGAAAGGATTTCATTCATTCATCAAGTATGACAAGACAAGTGAAGTACAAGCCTTATATAGGCTACTCACTCACACACTAGACCTAGTGCATATGGGATAAGTCCCATGATGACATGTGGCACTCACACAAGACTCACCCACATCGACTAGTACTAGATCACCTAGTACTTCACACTAACACATCACACCAACACACTCCCGCTCATAGGCGAGCTCTGTTCTCCACTCCCCCCACCTCCCCATGGCGAGTTGGAACGTGCACGGGCTCCACAACCGCGCACGTCAGCAACCGCAGCATCTGTTACTTCGACAGGAGTTGCAAAGGGCAATGGTTGGGTGGAGAGTGGACTTCCTCTTGATCCAGGAGCATATGTTTTCAGCCGCATATGTTCGACGTAGACAGCACCTCCTTCCAGGGAGAGGCCTTGAGGTATGGTCTCGTGCGGTTGGCAGGAGTGGGGGGGGTCTGCATTTCGGTGTCCCAGTCCGTTGGAGCGGATGTGTACGACAGGGCGAGCTCATCCCAAGCAGAGCAGTATGGACGGGTTTGAGGGTTGAGGACTCCAGGATTGGGGTTCTCAATGTGTATGCCTCAGCTTGTAGACAGCAGCAACCCGCCTTCTGGAGGCGGTTGACGGAGTCCCTCCTAGATGTGGACTCGTGGATTGTTGGAGGTGACTTCAACAATCTCGAGTTTGAGGAGGACAAGTGCGGGGGTGCTTCTTATTCCGGGATGCCGGCTTCGGAAAGAAGCACCTGGGAGCAGTTCATTTTCTCATTCTGCGATCGGGACCCTTGGAGGGAACGGGAGTTCTCTAAGTCTCCTGGCAGTCTCAGTTTCTCCTTTGGGCAACGGCGGCAGGATGGTCTACTTGAAAGACTAGACAGATTCTATGTCGAAGATTGGGAGCACGATTCAGAGTCGCAGTGGTTAGCAAACTGGTATGAGTGCGCTCGCTTGAAGCTTCAAGATACTAAGGTGAGACGGGCTGAGTACTCCTACCACTCCTATAGATCTCGATGGGTACAGCAAGGTGATAGGATGACCAGGTAGTTCTTTCAGGACACTGGCCCTAGATCAGCGGGCGCACAATTGCAGAGATTGAGAGACTAGTGTGTGCAAATGCACTCAGATCCGCAGGAGATCTTGGAGTTAATCTTGGATTTCTATCGGCGCTTATTCTAGGCCGAGGAGGGGTCCCCGAAGGTTTTGGTAGCCCAAGATTCAGTTTGTGCGCACGTTCCAGAGGTGGTCTCCCGGAGTGTGAGTAGCCAGTTAGATAAACCTTTTTCGGACGAGGAGCTTTGGGAGGCCCTTCAAGCTCTTCCACCCCAGAAGTGCCCCGAGGAGAACCCGGCTTTCTTTAGGTGCTTCTGGGAGTGCATTCATACCCCCCTCCGCTTGGCTTTCCAGTAGATCTTCGACTCGGGCTCTCTCCCTTCGACCATGAGTCGTGGCTGGATATGCCTGATCCTGAAGGGGGGAGGGATCGCTTAGACCTGAGACAGTGGAGACCATAGTTACCAGCCGAAACGGAAACGGAAGAAACGGAGTTTCCGGGCCCCGCCGAAACGGAAACGGAAGAAACGGCAATATGATACAATTTATGTATAGAATTTTATTTTTTATACATAATATAATTATCAATAGAGTGCAATTTGCAAATCATACATAATACAATTATCTAGACTTGAAGCTTCAGCCTTCAAGCATCAATGCATCATTCATACTTCTTGGAGCCAGTGCCTCCTTTATAACTATCTAGGAGGGAGACATGGACCCAATAAGCATCTCTCAGCATTGAGGAGGATGGAGAGGTGAGAAGGAGGATGGAGAGGTCACAAGTGAGAAAGGATGGAGAGGTAGAAGGAGGATGGAGAGCTCAGAGGTAAAAGAGGATGGAGAGGTGGAAGGAGCCTGGAGGATCAGAGCCTAGAGGTAGAAGTGAAGGAGGATGGAGAGGTTACAGGTAAGATTAAAGAGAGGATGGAGAGAAGAAGGATGGAGGGATGGAGAGCAGGCTGCCAAGCTGCAGCTTTTGCAGGATGGAGAAGATGGAGCAAAGAATGAAGAGGATGGAGAGAGAAGGATGGAGGTCCGAGGAAAACGGGATGGAGAGTCCAAGAGCAAAGGATGGAGGGATGGAGAGAGCTTAGAGAAGGTGGAGAGAGCAGCAAGGATGCACAGGAGGAGTGCGATCGGCGGGAGGCGGCGAAAAATGGAGCCAGGCGGCGAAATCACGACTTTTGGGATTTAGGGCAAAAACAGGTTTTACGAAACGGCGTTTCTTCAAGAAACGCCGTTTCCGTTTCGCCGTTTCCGTTTCCAGCCAAGAAACGGCCGTTTCGTGCAACTATGGTGGAGACCAATCACTCTCCTTGACACTGCGTACAAGATCTTGACCAACGTCTTGAGCTTGCGGCTTCGCCCTCACCTAGTGGACATCATGTTGAGATATCGAGCTCCACTCGTGATATGCCAGGGTGAAAGCAAACCAAGTTCGCGGTGTCTTGGTAAGAGGATCAGTGTTGCTTTCCTTTTTCGAGTTTAGGAGCAAATCTCTACAGGTAGCACAGCCGAAAAGTGCAAGAGTGCACTGTCTCAGATTGGGACGCCCTTCGATTCAAGCCATTTCGGGGGCCCGTTTTAGTGGTGAAAGTTTTTCGCAGGCACTCAAAAAAGTACCCTGTTTTTATTGTGCGATCACTGTTCCGCAGGTCGGTGAAAAGTTACCGCAGAAATTGCATCGTATGCATGTGCGCAGAGATATTGAAAGCGACAGAATCATTCTTATTGCCTGTTGATGCATAATCGTCACTAGGAAGTGACTGTGTGGTCAAATACCACTTTGGTCAGTTTTGCAGATTTGCCCTTGTGAGACAGAAGAAGTGTTTTTTGCAGTGACATAAAATTTTGCAATGTTCTGTAATGGCGTCTCATGCTCTTTCACAGATTGTCACTGAAAAGCTTGACAAGAACAACTTCCAAGCATGGAAGTTTAGAATGACGAATTTCCTTAAGGAAAAAGGCTATTGGGAGTTCATTACTGGAGCTGAACAAGAACCAGTTATTCCTAATGTTCCTAATCGACAGGAGTTGCAGGCATGGAACATCTGGGTTGCTCGCTGCAGCTGGGTTATGGGCCAGCACCATGTTCCACCGTCGGTCACCTTGGTAGCCATCTGGCAGGACATCATCTTCACGCTTCACGCCATTTGGGAGCGAGGCTCGGGTTCTCGAGCTACCGTCGCATGACGGGAACGTTTCTGCAAGGCTTGGCTTGCAGGTGTTTTCTACAACATCACCCCGAGAGGGATCAGATGGTTGTATAGTCCGCCACCCTGGTTGTTAGCCCCTGTTATGAGAATCCCTATGCAACGAGCTAGGATCTCTGGCAGCAGGAGTGTCTTTCTGACAGCCAGCATTTAATTTTTCATTGATTTTCATGTTGGCACCTTTACGGTATTTGCCAACTTGCATGATCATTTTTTACAAGCATCAATATAAGTTCTTTTCTCCAGGGGGGAAAAAAAAGTCCTTAACTTTTGCGAGATAGGCATCCATGCTATCCCCTTCATCCATATTAACACAAGGAAACTCCGGGCTCATTCTGAATTGATAAAGATTGGCCAAACCATCCCATGCAGCCTTGGTTGTCTAACAAGACTGAATATGAGGTATAATGAACCCCTTGTAAGACAAAGCAATCATGCATCCCTCTGATCCCATCGAATATGATCCTCGGTGGGAGCTGGAGGCATCATGGCCACAGTGGTAGATGAACCAGATGTAGCAACAGTAGCACCTCCCGTAGTGGGTGTAGTCTCTAATCCTGAAACCCCCAAAATTTCGGCAACCAACAAGTGGCGCACCATGTACAACCACAAGGCATAGTTGGTGCCATCACAACAGAAAGCATCCCAAGCAAATAATTGTTGGCCATTGCAAAAACTCACCAAAAAGGTAATTGCTCTGGAAATGTGAAAGCACAGCTCAAAAAATGACTGCAAATCTGCAAATGTTAGACCAAAAAATACAACAAGTCTCTGCAAATGTGAATGCCCCAACTGGCTGCTCAACACTGAGTCAAATTCAAAAATCTGCCCCACAAAATCTGGCGGCAAGTAGACTAGCTGCAAAAATCTACAAATGTCTGCCCACCAACACTCTCCGGCCACTAAATTTATTAAAGGAAGACAGAAATAGAGCTGAAGAGAGAGCTTCAAGATCATGATAGTGAAACCCATAATCCTCACCCTCATGATCAAGTTCTTCAAACTCATCCTCTTCTTGAAAACTGCAAATCCAGCATGGTCAACAAGGTCTCCTGCACTTTCAACTGTTCCCTCTGTCGCCAAATTAACTAGCGATCCTTTTGCTTTTTTATCATCAAGCATTTTCTTGAAGCATTTCTTCTCATCATGTAGCCTGCGACATTTGCAAGCTATGCTCTGCTTGTATTTGGTACAATTTACCAGCATTGATTTTGTTGCCACTTTAGCCCTGGTATGGCCTTGTATGCTAGATAGGACTATCCATGTTTTGCCATTGAGGCACGTTGATAATCCATTGTAATACTCGGTGTTTTGTTGAGTGACCACCTCCAATTGAGAGGTGACCTTTAAATCTTTGTAAGGGACAGAGGCCTCATCTGAGTCTATGAAAGGCTGCTGCACATCTGCTGTCAGTCGTTGCCTGCCTACGTCCAGAAAAACTCTCCATGAAGAAGACTAGCCCTTATGAGCAAAGCAGTCATCTTTTCAACAATTTATCGTCCCATCTTGGTAGAAAATGCTTCTTCGCTGCTCCAATACGAGCTCTCTGACGAATGCTTCGATGTTGAGTACAACACAGACCAATCTCGATGGTCTAAGAAGATGTCAGCCAGGTTATAAACAGCGGTTAAGTTCACCGCGTTCAATTGGCATTTTCTACACAAACGCTTGCTTTTTTATGTTTTCATTGTTGTAGCTGGTGTAGTTGTCTGTCCTGTTATTTCATAGAGCGTAAAAGTTGAAATTCAAAAACACCAGCAGAAACGGAAAAGTGCGGCTTCGGAAATAATAGTTACCCTGTATGCCAACGATAAAACTTGTCGGTAAGCTTTCTTCCAGTGAAAGCCACATCCGCCGCGTTAAGCACTACACAAATGTCGCCCTTCTCTACATGTGGTGTATAGGTGGGCTTATCTTTTCCTTGCAAAACCACAGATATCTGCGATGCAATTCTCCCGAGTATCTGAAGTGGAACATATCATTAGGCAAAATTTGTCCATCCACCTATAGCAACAGAAACCTTACTTTTACAAGAAGCTTACCTGCCCCTTAGCATCAAAAAGTCTCCACCTGAGACCCTCGATTCGTTCTCGCGTCAAACCTGCCATGGCCCTCTGAAAGAGACAAAACATCAAATCAACATTTCAACCCAGAAGCAACAAAGGCGAGAAACCATGCCTTAAATGCCGCGGCCGCGTTCGCCACTGCAGCTCTGAACAAGGCCTTTAAAACCTCTAAAATTAGTCGACATTTGAATTGGAAATGGATACCTTAAAGGCAGCCATGAAGCGTTTGTCACAGCAGCTCTACGCAGTGGTAAGCAGGCAGGTGAAGGCCAAGGCCAACATTATTTCTATTCTCCCTAGTCTGGAAACGATGGGTAGTTGGTGAGTCGCAAAGAAGTGGAAAGGTAGACTGTTTGCATAGAACGAATAAATGGTCTCCTCGTACAAGCATTCCTAACTGAACACTTTATTTGAGCACTCTACACTCTCATTAGCACACCATGGGCATCGCCCACAAATCATCGTCCAACCCACGGTTGAGATGCACGCAATGCACCATGGGCAGGCGTGGGCAACTCTAGCCTATAAACACCCTTAGGTGTCCTCAGTGCATCACATGCCACCAAAAATGGCATTCCAGAGAGACCATTGATCGAGAATGACTTTATTTCGGTGCATCGCCCACGAATCATCGTCCAACCCACGGTTGAGATGCACGCAATGCACCATGGGCAGGCGTGGGCAACTCTAGCCTGTAAACACCCTTAGGTGTCCTCAGTGCATCACATGCCACCAAAAATGGCATTCCAGAGAGACCATTGATCGAGAATGACTTTATTTCGGTACGAGATTGCCTACTAGTACATATATCTCATATGAGTATTTATGGGCCAATTGTATATCAAGACAGGGCAAGAGGTTGAGACCACACAACATAACTATGAACTGAGACTATGCACCTTTTGTGATATGTAGGAGGTGGAGACAAAGGAGCACCCAGATACTTATGAGATATGCGATAACATTCCCTTTTCAAGCAAGAGTTGTAAGGCATTAGTTGCATCATTGTCTCCCTAAACTAGCATTGTGTTGCACTTTTTAAGCCACATGAGACCACACAACATCATTGTGAATTGAGACTGTGCAAGATGCAAGAGATGGAAACATAGGAGCACCCAAACACTTACATCATGTGAATTGAGACTATGCACCTTGTGTGATATGTACCCAAATACTTATGAGATATGTGATAATATTGCCTTTTCAAGCAATCTTTAGGACATCAGTCGAATCATTGTCTACCTGGACCAACATTGTACTGCACTTTGTATCCCATACGTCATGCAATCAAGGATGGATCAATGCCCCAAATACTGGAGAAGCACACACTTTTAGAGGAAAGCCCTATTTGAGTGGGAGCAAACCTACTCTTATAGAAGTCAAACTAGTAGGACAATATCTAGAGGGTTGATAGGGCAATAAGCAAGCGTCCCATTCGGAGGTATTGTGCTCATAGCATCATAATGCTAGGGTAGTCTTACAGTGTCCAGGAGTAGAGTGAAGAGTGCTAGTGACAAATCTCATACATGCTATAGAGGCATCAAAACTCCTATTGGGATCCCAACAAGCCTCAAATGCAGCTTAGGTCGCTTATGATATATTTAGCATACATTCTTCTTCCTACATAGCCCAAATCCTTGGCTTGCTCCATTTTACCTCACATGTTTACAAACTTTCTTCAAGGTCATGAAATGTGAGTAGAATCAAGGTCAACAAACACCCACAATCAAGTGGTAGATCGATTAAAGAATCTCGAGATGAGCTTGTAGCAACTAGAGCTAAGAATAAAGAGGAAAAATAGGAGCTTCACACTCACCTAAAGAAAGAGGTTGAAGTTAGGAAGCAAGAGGTGAAGCGACACATGGAAATTTTAGCCAAGCTCAAGTCATTAAGGGATGGTAAAGAAATTCTTATTCAAAGGCTAAGAAACACTCAAAGAGGCATTTGAGGGAGAAAATGAGGTAGCATCATAGTCCAATTAGCACCGTAGCATAGAGGTACAAAAAATGGAGAAGCGATTTGTGGTAGTCACTCCCTTATATGATGTTTGGTTAATGTGCTAGTGAATAGATGAAGGCCTCATGCCACAACCCTCTATTTAATCCAGATTGTCAAGATGATCTTAATAGAACACTTAGTAAACTAGGGCACTCCTCCTCTCATAATGAAAGTGTGGGACATTATAATTGAAGTGAAACATCATGATCAGAACATTCCAAATAGAGGAACTAGAAGTATCTAGCACACCTCCATAAGTGAGTGTTGTTGATCGGTTCGTGCACAGTGCTTAGTAGGAAGATGCTCTCTCTCTTGCACTCTAGGGGTTGCTTGGCAAACGTTCCTACTTGGTGCTTGGTTGCAGAGTTACATCAAGGACTAATAGGGAAGAAGGGTTTATGCTGCATGAGCAAAATGGTATGAAGACGGGTGGAGAAGCATGTGGTTATACAAGTAAGGAAAGGAAATGGCCAATATCTAAGCAACCACTTGTATTTATGGAAAGGACGGAGCTAGTATATATAGCCTGGGGCTGCACAACCATCACATGCCTCAACTTGGAGCGGAGCACTCACTCTAGCAACAGGACAACTCACCACTCCTATATAGACAAAAGAGCAAGGGGACGTTCCTACTTGATTACAATAATTCACTTTATAGTTCAGAGGTCCTCTTCTACCAGGCGATTCTACTAACCGCCTTCCTATTTCCTACCTTGGAACCTCTCTAAACCACTAACTCCTAGTGGACCATCTACTTAGCAGCATGATGCCCATCCAGAGCCTCGCCACATGGCTACTCATTGAGGTGACTAGGGCAACTAGTTGCCTGTTATCTGGGTTAGGTTCCAATTGACCAAGAGTAAACATTTTGTCTCGGCTCTTCTTCATTCGTGTCTGCACGCATGCCAAACACTTCAAGAACTAGCATATGGAGGACCCAAGGGCCCTAGGCTATCATCGCTCATCATCTTTTCCTTTTACGAGAAGTAGGCACTTGCTGGAGCCTAGAGGGGCAGACAAAGTAGAGGAGATGGAGGTAGAACTACAGCATCCTTGATGCAAAAGATATGCCCAAAGTAGAACATCATGGCCAAGTGCTGGTGGTGGAGATGCATCAATGCTAATAGCCACCTCGTTAGGATGAAGGGTACAATGCATTAATGCTGATAGCCACCTCACAGTATTAGCTTGCACTGCCAAAGATGGGCTGGGCTTGGCGATTGTTACATAAATGATGGACTCAATGAAATTGAGGTACCCAACGTACCATTGGCCACTAACGTGCGCAACGAATTCTCCTAGAAAATCATCATCTCCACGCTAAAGAAAGAAAATGGGCCAAGTAAAGGAGACTGAAGCTGGGCACTGGTGATAGATGGTGGTGAGGTAGGAAGGTAGTAGTGGGAAGAGAGGTAGCAAATGTAGTGATAGGGGCAATGGCAGCAGCTGGGTGTGGCACTAGAGGATTCCTAGACTGAAGAAGCCAAGGCAGGCACATCAATAGAGATTGTCACAAAAACTAAAGCAAACGAGGTAGGTGCAACGAATGTACTTCATCACCTTCATAGATGATTACTCACTGAAGACTTGGATATACTTCCTAAAATAGAAGTCTAATGCATTCAACACTTTTTAAAACTCTAAAGCCTTGGTATAAAAGCAGACTGGGGACCTCTGTTTGTGACAATGGAGGTTAATACAAGTCCATAGAGTTCAATGCCTTTTGCAAACATTATGGCATTCCACGTCAGTTCACATGCAAATATACTCCTTAGCAAAATGGAGTTGCTCAACAAAAGAACAGTGTGATTACAAAGTCATCTAGATGCATGCGTAATGTTATGAGACAGTATTGGGCCAAAGCATGTGATACAGCTATATACTTGATGAACAGGAGCCCCACTTCTTCATTGCAAAACATGACACCACAAGAGGCATTCACAATAAGAACTAAGCCCTGTATTGATCAATTGAGAGTATTTGGCTCTTTTTCTTATTCTTATGTTCTCGATGTACTTAAGACTAAACTTGATGTCAAGTCAATCAAGTGGGGTCAATGTTTTCTTGGGTGTAGCCAATCGCAGAACTATTTTCAGGGCCATTTTGGGGCCACGATGCAACATGCTCCTAGGTGTGATTTTGAATTTTGTGCGAACCCACGCTCTCGCTAAAATTTTTCCTGACTAGCGTAATAATGAGATGCAATCTATTTATTCTGAATACCGCAGAGCTTGATACACGGCAGCTTTGCACTACATTGTGCATCTCTACACTGCTTCAGGTAGTGCAGTCTCTGGCCTAACCACCTATCATCGTGCAACCTTTACCGTAGCTTTGCCACCTGTCACTGGGCAACGCACCCATGTAGATCATGAAAATTCAAGGTTGGCTTAGAGAGACTGCTGCGCTGGTTCTTGGAATTATAAAATGAGATGCAATTTATCATTTTGAACACCATCGCAATGCCTGACCACCTGCCACACTCAGCCTTTTGCTGTAGTTTTGCCACATGTCACGGGGTAGCACGTCCATGTAGATCATGAAAATTCAAGATTGGCTTGGAGAGACCATTGCGCTAGTTATTGGCATAATAATGAGATGCAATCTATCACTCTTAACATCACCACAATGCAATCTGACCACCTGCCATCGCCCAGAATTCAAGGTTAGCTTGGAGCGACCACCGCGCTGGTTCTTGGAGTTATGGCTCCGTTACCTATTTTTATGTATTACAAATGCAATTGACGATATGGAACTTGAGGGGTCCCCTTTAGGGGCAAGGGCCATATTAACATGCCATATCTGTCAAGTGGCATCCTGGATAGATATGGCATGTCGATATGGCCCTTGTCCCTAAAGGGGACCCCTTAGGTGCCATATCATCAATTGCATTTTCTAAAAGTTTAATTGTAATTTTCTAGATGTATCTCCATGCAACCACAATAGTGGGTTGTTGGAGCTATTTTAGCACTATTTTAGTCATAAACCAAGGAAGTTTTAGTCCTACTTTACTAGTATTTTAGTCATTGTTATTGTAAATCCTAAATGAGGGCAAAAGTATTTCGAGCCACCGCAGTGATTGGAGGCTCGGTGGTGACATCTAGATAATCAACTACAATTCAATGAGGGAAAATTGAGCAAAAGAGATTACATCTACATCCAATAATAGGTTATATAAAAGTTAACAACTTATACCTAGCAAAAAATGAACAGAGGATCTTACATTTATAAAAACTCAGCAATTGCTGAGAGCTTTAGAGGCCAAAAGATTACATCTAGCAACCATAACCACTCAAATATAAAAGTTAACAACATTGCATACTAGGAGCCTCAAATTGAACAAAAGAGATTACATAAATGTAAAAACTCAGCAATTGCTGAGAGCCTTATAGACTAAAAGATTACATCGAGCGAGCCAAAAGATCACTGAGAGCCTTAGAGGCCAAAAGATTACATCCAGCCATTGCTGAGTGGTTATAAGCCTCATTGAGCAAGAGGAAATTTGAACAACTCAGTATTACCACCCTAGCACCCCCATATGTTGATAGATAGCAAGCTATCCTCCATGCACCGAATGTGCAAGAAATGGTGCCACTAGGTACTTCCACAGGTACACAATCAAGGACAAACAATGGATCATCTACTAATGGAAATGATGAGCCAAATATGGCTGATATGTAGCGAGACAGCAAGCTAAAATGCCCTTGAGAAGATCGACTAAAATGTCTAGACCACCTGAGGGATTTGTTCTAGGGGCAGACTATGCGATGCTTATTGATTGTGAGGAGCCTTCTTGCTACAAAGAGTCTATGATGCATGAGGATCCGTGCAAGTGGGAGTATGCTATGCAATCAAAGATGAGCTCACTCATGAAGAATAAGACTTGGGACTTGGTATCTTTTCCACATGGAAAGCAAGCATTGCCATGTAAATGGGTCGATAAGACCAACTTGGTCACAGGTGATGATGTGCTTAAATACAAGGCCCGTTTGTTTGCTACAGGGTTCAAGCAAGAGAAGGGTGTGGACTTTGATGAGATCTTCTCTCTAAATGTAAAGATGACCACACTTAGATGCATACTTGTGGAAGCAGAGGATATGGAACTTATGCAGATGGATGTCAAGACAGCTTTCTTGCATGGGGATCTACATGAGGAAATTTACATGATACAACTGGATGGCTTTGAAGAAAAGGGCAAAGAACATTTGGTTTGCAAGATGAAAAAGAGTCTCTATGGCCTTAAGTAGGCGCCTAGAGATTGGTATTAAAAGTTTGATACTTTTATCCACTCCCAAGATTTCAGAAGAAGTGAGATTGATCACTGCCTCTACACTAATAGAGCTAAGGATAATAGCCTTATACTCCCAACACAACGAGAGCCCCTGAGGCAAATGTATAGGGAATATTCCTTGATATTCCATGGATGACTAGTCGGTTCCATCGACGAGGTTGATTGGTTAGCTCCACCAACTAGGTTGACTGGTCGGCTCCACTGACTACATTGATCCGACTACCGCCCTCATAGCTATAAAGAGGCGACCTTCCAAGTCCATTGTATTAGATCAGATCTTCCAATTAGTAGCTCTTCACCTAGTATCTGTCTAGATCACCATCTAAGCTCCACTATGGGAGTGCACGGGTGGATGGAGCCATCATTTGTACTACATCAGTATTAAAGGAAAATTTTGGTCGTCTTCAGTTTGTTGTGTACTCTCTATTCTTTGTTTAGTTTCTGTTCTGCTGCATCATGTAATTTAACATACTAATATGGGAAATTCCACACAACCTATTGTAGACAAGATCTTTTTATTTATTGTGTGTACCATGACAGGCGTGGGTTTTAGGGTTACCTTGAATGTCAGGAGTTGGGTGCATATCACACAGAATATGAGGTTATGGCTCACTCCAAGTTTCCATGCATAGTTGAAAATCTACTTGTGCCCTAGCAAGGGCAATGGTGAGATCCCCCATGGGGTTTCACCCTTCCATGGATGCTTTGCAAATAATTATTAGTGCTAAGTTTTTGCTGCTTTAGCTTGCTGGGGGCCCTAGCCTCCTCTATCACTCGTCACTAGATACGATGGACTTTCTTCTTGAGCTCCTTTTCTCGATGGATGGCATGCATCATTTAGAGGGTTAGGGGACCATAATAGCATTTAAGCTTTCTACCATTGATGTAACCATCCATTTCAATACCATCAAGGGTCGTGATTTTGCATGACCTTGTGATATGATTTCCACAACTTGGTATGGACCCATTCCTTGAAATTTCAATCCACACTTTGTGTTCCTTATGCTATAGAAGAACGTGAGGTCTCCTTTCTTTAGGTCCTTGTTTTGGAGGTTACAATCAAACCACTTTTTGTAGCATAATTTATTGACCTTTATGCCATAGGCCACTCTCAGCCTTGTCTCATCAAGCTTTTCTAGCTCAATTAGTCTTTCTAGAATCCCCTCTTTGGATAATCTATCCCCAATTGCAACTTTAAGACTCAAAACAATGAATTCAGGCATGATTGCTTCAACCCCAAATGCTAGGCTAAAGTGTGTGCAATTGGTGGTCACTTTATATGCCTTTTGGTAAGCCCAAAGTGCCGTAGTGAGTTTATGTTCCTAGTCATTACAAATGGCCTCTACCATGCATGTCATTGTGTGGCACAAGGTCTTGTTGGAGCTATTTTGCTAGGCTATTTACTCTAGGGTAATAGGGTGTGGACTTCCTATGAATGATGAAGAAATCACTCATTAAAATGTGGATTGTATCATAATAAAATGTGTTCCTCAATCACTCACAATTTCTAGTGGAAGGCCGAAGTGTGTTATCATGTTCTTAAACAAGAGCTTAGCAGTTGTCCTTGCATCTTCTTTCCTGGACATTGCCATATTAATCTAGTGTGTGCTGTGCTTGCGTTTGTCCTGCATTGTGATGCTACCTTCGTGGATGCTATGATGCCATCCCAATAGACATTGCAATGCTATCACAATGGATGTTACGATGCTAACCTACCATGCATGGGTTTACTAGTACCCGAGGTTAAAGTTAAGGCGGTGTATTTTCTTGGGAGGCTCTTTTGGAATTCTTTTTTAGTTTTGGACTTCCACGTATCATAGAAATGCTGAAAGTAATGAGAGAGATGCTCCACCATTGTCAGTTGATAGAAAGTTTAAGTGTTCTACCTGACTGATTTCCAACCAAAGCCAGCCAATTGTAAAATACCTGGAACACATCGATCTTCTGAGCTATAGCATAAGCCCACACTTTCCTAGTTGCATCATCAATGAATGTCATATAGTATTCATCCCCCGCCTAATGACCATGTAGGCATGGGACCACATATGTTTGAATGCACCAAATCAAGCTTTTCAAGCTCTTTCTTTCCTCTTCTTTTATGGGTGGATTTAGTTTGCTTCATGTAGAGACAATGCTCACAAAATTCAAAGTAAAAAAGCTTAAATGCGATGCATAACCAAAATGGCATAAGCATTGCATTCCATTTTTGGCTCATGTGCCCTAACCGACAATGCCACAAAGAAGTACTTGGATGCTTGGTTATTGTAACAACATGATCAGACACACCTGATACATGTAAAGGATACATTGTCCCACATTGGGCAACCCTTGCCAAAACCATAGAGCCATTTTGAATTTTCCAACTCTGAAAGCCAAAGGTGGTTTGAAAACCAGCATCATTTAGTCAATCTGTTGAAATGAGACCCTTGGTCAACTTATGCACATGTCTCACATTTTTTAAAACAAATGCAGACCCATTTGCAAAAGAAAAATTTATGTCACTTACTTGAGCCCACTATGTCACATGCATAGTTATTTCCAAGATGCACACAACCTGTCTTTCCACTATCATAAGTGGAGAACTGTTCCCTATGAGGAGTAACATGGAATGAAGCACTAGAATCCAAAATCCAATCTTGAGAATATGAATCATATGAAGTGGTAAGCAACTCTATAGGTAGAGTAGACATGAAGAGAATGTCATTGTCACTATTATAAGTGAGATTGCATTGACC
Organism: Dipteris shenzhenensis; assembly: GCF_047967505.1. Classification (NCBI taxonomy): domain Eukaryota; kingdom Viridiplantae; phylum Streptophyta; class Polypodiopsida; order Gleicheniales; family Dipteridaceae; genus Dipteris; species Dipteris shenzhenensis. The sequence continues at coordinate 56,617,266 of NC_141611.1, read as the reverse complement.
TCCTCGATCTTCACTTTTCTTTTGTCCTTCCTTAGACTCTCTTCCTTCTTATTTTCACCCCAATTTGCATTCTTTTTCTTATCCTTTTTCTATCTTTTTAGCTTGTAGAAATCCCTTTTCATGTGGCCCTTCTTGCCACAATGGTAATTCCGTGCCTTGGATTTGCTACGAGACTTCCTCTTTCTTGGGACTTCCCCCTAAATTGTGATTTGCCCCTTTGCACATTTAAGGCTTCATCCTGCTTGTTGCAATCCATGGAATTCCTTCTAATCTCCTTGGCCAACAAGCTATCGACAACATCATCGAACTTCAGTACTCCACCAGGTGCAGAGTTAGTGACAGCTCGATGGAAGGCCTCTATAGAAGGTATCCCATGAGGATGGCAATGAACACAAGAGGAATATTGCCTTAGTCTCTACATCAAAATTCATCTTCTGAGCCTGGCTGAAAATAATATTGAATTCATTCAAGTGAGAAGCAATGGACAGCCATTCCTTCATCTGTAGCTCAAACAACCTCTTCATGAGCTAAACTTTATTAGAGGCAACTTCTTTCTCATAAGTGGCACATAATTTCTTTCACAAATCTTCCGTAGTCTTCTCATTTACTACTATGAAATAAACTGACTTTGCAAGATGAAGTCTAATAGTGGACTTTGCTAATGCATCCAACTCATTCCAATCATCCTCAAACTTAGCTGCAATCCTTCCAGGGGTTTATTCTGCTTCTTTTGAATAAGCACATCCCTTATCTCTTCTTTCCCAAAAGAAAGTATTTCCCATCAAAATTTTCAATGTTGAAAAACTCCTTTTCAAACATGAAAGAGGATGCCATGATGCAAATAAAGCAAAATCCCAAATGCTAATGCCTACAAGAAAGAATTAGACCAAATACCAGATGCACCCAAATATGTCTACCACAATGGAGGATAATATCACCAAAAACTCAAATCTCAAAGCATCAAAATGCATCTGACTCATGTGCATATACTATGCATCCATATGAGAAAATCTGGGCCAAATAAAATGTCAACTTGCACTGACAAAACAATGGCAAACCTAATGCCAATAAGAGCCAAATGCCTCAAGCATAAACACTATCCATGGGCATAAGCATCAATAATGTCTCATCCAAGAGAGCATAGCACTATCGGTGCATCCAACTGCAATGTGTCAAAGCTACCCTTAGCATAAGCTGGCATCTGTGTGCTAAACATCCATCAATAAACCATCCCACAAAGCAATATGGTCTTATGAGTGCATCATCCAAGGATTGCAATGCATCCAAATGGCTTGTAAAGTATCCATTACAACCCGATGCAAACCATGAATGAGTGCACATGGCTCAGACTGCAACTAGAGTGATTTGCATAAGGTATATCCAAGAAATCATTGCCCCACGACAATGATCACTAGTGAAAAAAGAACCAGGGATGTCTCAAAACATGGGCATCACTATATAATACTATATTTTTTGTACTACAAAAGAATGTGATTAAAACAATGAGGATGCACTTTGTAGCGATTGTGATAATAAATACCCAAATTAAGTAGAAACGTTAAAAACTTACATGTCCCATACATCCAACTGCAAGCTCCCACTCGACCCAGATGCATTGCAGAATATGTCCATGCATTCCATAGCTCTTTGTATGTCTACATCTGTGTTTTTGATTGTTAGGGTAGTATTATCTGCAAATTGCTTACAAGGTTTTTGAAGTGATTGACTATGATCTCCATATTTTCTATTTTTGATTTAGCCAATTTCCCATCCTCCTTTTGCAACCAAGGGATTTTCTCATGCTTCCTCTTTTTTTTGATCCTTTCGAAATTCTCCTTAGTTGGTTTGTCTATCTTGCTTGCCCACCATTCCCTAAAGTAGACCTTGGCATTATGTAGATTGATATGTTCTTGTACACTTACCTCTTTTCTTTTGATCAATAACAGATGTTGGGCATTGATATCATTACTTCTAGCTCTTTGTTCAAGATCTTCAATATCCTTCTTAAGCTTGTCCATTATTCTTGCTCTAATGGCTTTTTGGCTTCCTTTAAGATTGTCTGAATCCTTTCAATAGCATCCTTCCAGCCCTGGGACAAAGAGGTAGCTGCTGCAAAAGACAAGTGCCAACTCTCTATGATCCGTCTTTGAACTATCTGAAGCTTGAACAGGGAAGGATCAGCCTTAAACCAAGAGTTTCCTTTCTTCCCAAGCCCCAAATCTATACAAGCTAATACCAGCTTGTGGTATGATAAGGTGGATTGCTTGACTTCTAGGGCTTGGTCAATCAGAGATTGAGTAATATAAACTCTATCTAGCCTGGCTTCTCTTCTCAAAGTACCTACCTGTCTGTTGCTACAAGTGTAGATGCTAGGAGTACCAATGTCTACCACTTGTAGATTTTCTTTGATATCTTGCCATATTTGATGGTCAGAACCCCAGAGTACTGATCCCTTCTTCATCCATCTGTCTTTGATATTCTCAACCATATTGAAGTCCCCCATAATAATGTAGTCACTTCCTAGATTCAGCATTGAATCCCAAGTGATTCTTCTTTCCATAGAGCTTGTTGGGGCATAAACTGAAACAACTGTGAAGAAAAAACTTTTCATTCTGCATTCTAAAGCATACCATCTATGGTTTGGGTCCTGCCTACACCTGGTGACACAGTCCTTGTAGTGAGACAATATCCCAATTGCAGTGCCACCCCTTCCTTCATCATGACTTGGGAAATACCAAATTCTTCTACTGTCTACCTTTTTTAGCCTATTATCCAGGGTGTCATTTATTACTTTCACCTCTTGTAATGCAAGAAATGTAGGAGACAGAGAACTGTCTCTCAGCCACTTGGCCAATTCCTGACTCCTCCAAGGGTCAGTTAATCCACAACATTAAGTGTGAGAAAAGTGAATGGTTTATTTACCATTCTTACTCTTCCCCTTTTTAGCCTTGGGGGTTGGGCTTTTGAGTGGGGCACTCTGACCCTTTACTTGGGAGATCCTTCTCTTATTCAGAGTTGTGGCTTGAGGTTTGGTAGGAGGTCCAAAAGGGTTGCTCTATTGGGGACACTTCCATTCCTATTGACTATCACCAGGGTTTCTGAAAGCTCCTCAACCACATCCAATCTAACACACACCTGTGGATGACCTCTAGGATTAATGAACTGCTCCTTTTCCACATCTATCATTTGGCCTAAGCTTTTGCAAAGGTTAGGAGCTTGTTTCACTAAGGAAAAGGGAAGGTCAGGGAGTTCTACCCAAACAAGTACAAAGGTGGATCTTGTCTTATCAAGGTTGAAGTCTTGGGACCAAAAATCTAGGTAAAGGGGTTGATGTCTTATGGTGCAGAGGGCATTATCCTTAGTTTCAAACATAAAAAAGAACCCTTTCTTAGAAATCTAACACTAGTGACTACAAGCCCTTTCCTTATCCAATTGTTTCTAAGCCATCCCTCTAGGAAGGCAGCAGGGGGTCTAGGGCTAGGCAAATAACCAATTAAGGCATGTGATTCAAGCCAATCTATAGATTGTTCAAGCCTATCCTCATCCAAAAAAGTAGCCACCTTACCTTTAGAAGGTGATTTCTCCTCAACTTCAAGCTATTGAGTCTTCGATTTATATTGTCATGCATTCTCTGGGGCATTGCCTTCAATTTCTCTTCTGAGGTCCATGGATTTGGTTCCTCCTTCTATGCCTGTTGACTTGGGGGGCTTCCTGCACCGTCCTTTGACTACGATTCGAGGCATCCATCCCCTGTGTCTTTGATTGCATTTGATTCATTCGGGTGGTGGGGAGAGGGGCTCTTGCGAGGCGTCAGTACATCCCTTTTTTTCTTGCTCTAAATGAGCCCATTAGCCTCACCATCGGTATTAGCACTGCCTGTCAATCGTTCTGATCCTCCCCCTATTGAGCTTTTTGTTCTCCAATCTTCTCCATTGCTGGTGTTTCGGAGCTTGAAGGATCTATAAGTTCCTCCTATGTTTTCATGCCCTTCTTTGCTGGCAGCGCTAGTAGCACGATGTGTGAATGGGGGGGTGAACAGCCCTCCTCTAAACTCCTATAGCAAACTCACGTATGAGGGCCTTGCAGCTTGTTGGGTGTCTCTACTGATAGCGGTTGGAGAGAGAGGGCTTGCAACGAGAGGTCTTGATGGTCCATTCTCTAAAGGTGGTGAGGGAGCTAGCTCTTTCAGCAGCAGGAAGTGTGAAGCATTTCCTATCAGAACATCATTGTCATAGAAGTCCTTATCGAATCCATGCAAAGGTGAAGTTACATCAACAGTACCATGTGAGAGGGCTAGATTTGGAGGTACTCTACTTCCAGTGTCTGTCGCCATCTCCCTCCTAGAAACTATAATTACATTCTCCAAAATCAGAGTACTCTATAATACTTTGGTCTTCTCATTGTTTGGTCTTCGATGAAGTGCTATCCTCTCCTTTGTCATCTCTCTTCTTCTTCTTATCCTTCACTTCTTTTTTCTTTTTCTCCTTATTCCAAGGAGCTTCCTTGGGCATATGCCTTTCCTCTTGGATGTAGCTTAGCATACACTCAATAGGATCCTCTAGGATTTTGCAATCGGTCTTGTCTTGGTCAGAATAATCCTTGCCCCTAGCGTGTGTGGAGGGACACAGATGCACCCCAGGGAGCGATGGTACATCTACCTCCCCATCCTTTATATCATAATATTGACGGTACAATTCCTCCAAGTATGCTATCAGAGCTTCTTTGCTAGGGGCCATTGGGAGTAGCAGAGAGACACCGACAAGAAGGAAACGATGAGGGAGCGATGAGAGAGTGATGAGGGGTAGTAGAGTGGAAGGAGTGTAAGAAGGGGAACGACAAGAGAGCGATGAGACACTACTACACATGAATCCTATTGCTACGTTTACGTACTGACGTTTAGCACTTGCTTAGCGTTAATCGTCGGTATGAAAAGCGGGTTTCCTAAATCGTCGCTATATAGCGACCTTTGCTAAAAGTCACTATATAGCGACTTTTAAGTGTCGTTATATAGCGACACTGATATACAAATTTATAGCGACGCTCTTCTAGAGAGGTTTTTTTTAAAAATAAGGCCTTAAAAGTTAGTTTTTTCCAATGACAAATTTTTTTAAATTTTCATACATGTTTGAGCTCATAGAGAATAAAAAAATGAGAGCATGTACATCAAGCCTTTGAAGCTCATATATTCATCGCCAAGTTTGAGATGAGAAAAATCCATTAAGAGCATTTACATCAACTGTTTCATCTTGAGCCAAGTCTAAGGCACCAAACAAGTCTATCTCCAACTCTATACCGAGTTGATCTCCTATATCATCATCGTACTCTAGCATCATACGTTCACCTAAAAGTATTTGATCATCTTCTTCAATAAAGCTTAAGTGTGGTGATTCTTGATGATTGTTGTCTTCTTCCTCAATATCGTGATCTCCATCCTCCTCCCGTGTGATGTCATTATGCGCATCTTCCTCTTGGCTCATATGGTGATCTACATCTTCTTCGCTAGATTCATCAATTGGATCTAGCATTGGTAGTGGCATCTCCATATCCACATCTTGATCTTCAAAAATTTGCTTACTTCATGGTGCAACTTGGATCACGTACCACCATCTTGGATCAGAATGATCCGGATGAAAAACCACCTATATTGAAGATGGGTGCCAAATGTCGTCAATTATATATATGAAATTATGCTCAAGTACATGTATCAATGGACTTTAAAAACGAAAGCTTCGACTAATTAAATCATTAGTATGCACCTGCTCATGGTGCTCGGGAAGAACAAAAGTATCACTTTCATCGGTCCAATGTTTGGTGGAGTCTATTGCAAAGAGACCGCTACTATCTTTTCTGACTGTCGCATGGGGACCGTTGTAAGTAGTTCTAAACCATTTTACATCAAGAATGAAAATAGGAAATCGTCTGAAATCAATTTCATAGATGTCGCGTATGGTTCCACAATAATCCAACTGTGAGGAGAGACGATTGGTATCTGAAGCACTTGCTCAGCTATCTTGTGTGAAGTTAGCCATGACTCCACAATCATATGTGACTCTCTTTGAATCGATGCGTTCCATGCAAAAATGTCGTCCATATAACCATAATGCATTGTACTTTTTGTACTGTAAAAGAGCATCATTAAAACAATGAAGATGCATCTATTTTATAGCATATATTGCCACAAATAATTACTTAATTACGTCAAGAGGTAAGAAACTTACATGCAACATACATCCAGATGATAGCTCTCGCTCGCGCTCGTCTATAGTCTCTCCATCACATTCGGCTTTACGTAGAGCCAGTTGTAGCCAATCAAGTGACATGTGAGTAGGGAGAAGAGCCAGATCTCGTGGATATGGTTGTGATCGCCTGTACATTACTCTAAATCTTGTCCTTGCATTTATTCTTTCTGCTTTGGCCACTTCATATCTCTGAATCCACTTCTGCATCTCAGGGCTATTGAGGATACAAAACTTATTGAATTTCTCCATTTGCTCTTCGCTCATCTTTCTTTCAATCCCTTTTCCTTGGGGAACCTCACCAACAATGCGATCATCATCTTTGTTGTGCCAAGCTTGCAGCATATCAGGATCCGTGGATGCAAGAAACTCTATGATATATACTAATGACTCTTGCACAAGCCATCCCTCTACCATGCTTGCTTTTGGTCTTGCTCTTTGTCTTACAAACCCCTTTAAAGTTTTCATAAACCGCTCGAGAAAAAACATCCATCGACTATGAATGGTACCTGCTATATCCACATCATCAACTATGTGCACAAGCAAGTGGACTTGAGTTGTCATAATGCTCGAGGGAAAGTGCTTCTCAAGCAAGCATACGGCTTCGATGGATTCCACCCTAGCCTTCTCGATGCTCGATATAGAGATCTCTTTTTGAGATATCCACCTATTTCACATGTCCATGCATATGTAAGATATTTGAGATATCCACCTATTTCACATGTCCATGAAGAAAATACATAATGTGATTTGATAGTAAGCATACCTCACAATACCACAGATCTTGAATGTAGCATTTGTAACATCTTCTTGTAAGCACCCTTTTATTGTAATTGGGAGGATGAACTATCAAAGCAACAATGAAGTCATGTCAACAATATAACATAATAATAATTACGCTAATGCATCATGATTATCAGTACACTAATTCTACGTAGAATACCTGTAAGACCTTGTGCCAATCATGGGACTTGAGCCCACTAAGCTTATTGTCCTTTGAAAATGCTCCTTTCAAGCAACGCATGTACCCTGTCGATGTTTGAAAAGAGGCAATGTCTGCCTTGACCGCTGCCTCCTCCCTCATAGAGAGGATCCACGTTGCTTTTGGGAGGATAACTTTTCCCGAAGCATGCACTTGGGGCCACAAACGAGACATCCTATTCATAGCACACAAGTCTTCTTGCACTCCTCTCGAGTCCTTGGAACCAACCAAATGTGCCCAAATAGTAGCCCCCACATTCTTGAAGATATGCATGGGATCCAAGAGATGATTGATTTGTAATTGACCCTAATAAGGAAGCTCGTGAAAGATCGATAGCCTCTTCATACCAAGAGGAGGTTCCTCTCCATTCACCCTCCAAGCTTGAATCCAGTCACTTGCCTTCAAATATGATGGTGGTGGATCAAGCTGACCTCCACGTGCGAGATGGTCGAGCAGAAGGTATTGAGCATGACCTTCATAAACATTTTTCCTCATATGTTTGGAGTAGCATGCAAGCGATTTCAGAGCCGGTCCACAAACAGGACAAGCATGGTACCCACTTGTAACAAGTCCTGCACGCGTGCATGAATGTGTTAGTACAACACATGCATGCAAAAGAGAGTCAAAAAAGCATAATCCCTCATTGTACATGTAAAGACACAACCACGTACCTGCGCACTCTCCATATCCTGGGTAGTCATGCATGGTCCACATCAAGATACCCCTGACCAAAATATCATTTGTATGTCTAGGAGCTCTGGAAATATCAAAGACCTGCACTCCTCTCCATAATATCTGTAACTCCTCTATCAAAGGTGCCATGTACACGTCCATGTTTTTTGCCTTGTACTTTCCTGGCACAAGTAGTGCAAGCATGAGGTGTCCCTTTTTTATTGTTAGCCATGGAGGGATATTGTAATTCACCACGACTATGGGCCATGTCGACCAAGATGTCGAGCGTAACCTGAAAGGATTCACGCCGTCCATGGCTAGCCCAAGATGTAAGTTGCATGGCTCCCTCGCAAAGTCCGGCCACTGATTATCTATGTGCTTCCAAGTTGCACAATCTGTGGGAATCCTCAATGTGTCATCAGTGGACCGATGAGATGCATGCCATGTCATCAACTCCGCTATGGATTTGCATCGGAACATGTGTTGTATTCTTGCAATGATGGGAAAGTGTCTCAAGACCTTTACCGGTATCCGCTCACCCTACAAGTCATCTCTATATCGTTGTTCCCCACACTTTGGACAACTAGCCAAATCTCCATGCTCACGATGAAAGAGAATACAATCATTACGGTAAGCATGGATGGTATCATAATCCATACCCACCGTTGTTAGCATCTCTTTCGCTTCATCTCTTGATGCGGGCATGATATTTGGTGCAGGCAACATCTTCTGGAGCAACCTATGACAAAGACACTATCCAAATGATGATTCTCAAAACAAACAATATCCAAATAATGAGTCAAATTTATGCAAGAGCTAACCTCATTAAGGCCGAGACACTTGTATCCGACCACCCATACTGTACTTGTAGATTCAAGATTGAGAGACAAGCACGTAGTTTAGACATCCTAGCACCCTCGTACAATTGTGTTGATTGCAACTCTCACATTTTGACCTCAGACTCTGACATCACATGTACATGGGATGTAGTGCCCCTAAAAATGGAATCCATCATGTCGACCATACCCTCGTCGTCATCCGGGAGACTATAGTCTTGCTGAAAGTGAGAAGGTATATGTGTACCCTCGTCACCTCCTCATCTTGTTTTAAGATTTCGTGTAAATATAAGATCTTCTATTTCTTGGTATATAATAAGATTGCGAACTTAAATAGCTTTGACTTACCGATGGTCCATCAACATGTGCAACACCAACGGGGGGTACTGGTTCCAGCTCCTTGCCATACATCCGCAAGTGGTGCATGATAATACGACGTTGATGTCGTACTTCTCGCTTGCAATGAGTGCAATGATAGTATAATCTCTCCGTAAGCCACTTCGTGCTCCCGGGCATTGGTGCATCATTGGACGAGCTTCCACTCGTCCCTTCCATCTGCACTTATAAAATCACAACATAAACATGAAGAAGAGATATTAACAGTTATAAAATAGCATGTTTGAGCTTCTTTTGATGTTACAACAAAAAGTGACTGTAAGCGTCGCTATATAGCGACCTTTTTGCTCTATTCCATCACTATATATATAGCGACGGATAAGCGTCGCTATATAACGACGCTGTGGGTTAAAACCCAAAACTTTAATCACGCGGCGTTTTCTTCATCCTATTCCCTAATCTCTCAAGTAAGCAAGCCAATATCTCCTCCCACTTATTTTCGACGACCTCCCACCTATTTCAAGCAACCTCCCACTCTATTTTCCACTCCTCACCCTTCTCCTAGCTCTTGTACTCCCTCTCTACCCTTTTCCCTCTTTGGTTTCTTGAAAGGAAGTTCTTCAAGAGGTGAGTTTATTTCAACAATGTAGGTTGTTTGTTTGTTAGCTTTAGTTTTGTGAGTGTTTCTTCTTGTATTGCTAAACCTGTAAACTAGTTTTTATGCTTGTTTTGAAAGGATTGAAACAAAAAACGAGATTTCAAGAAAGAAAGAAGACTCACCTCTTTTTTCTGTATTTCTCTTCCTTCTCTTTCTCCTTGTCTCCTCAATCTCCTCCCTTCAAGAAGTTGCTTTTGTAATCTCCTCCTTCCATTAACATCTTATTTGAAAAAATGGGTTGTTTTCTCTCTTTTGTAGGGCCAGTCCTCTACACCGAGCGGGACATACTATTTCAGGTAAGTGCTTCCTCTTTTTTCCATTTATTATTTTTGTTATTTGCATTGGCCTGCAGCTAGCGCCTTAAGCAGTGATGGGCGTAGGAACCCTCTCTTCCCCTTAAACTCTTTCCTTCTTCCCCCTTCTCTTATTCTCTTTTTTCCCCCTTCTCTTTTTTCCCTCTTCTCTTATTCTCTCTTTCCCCCTTCTCTATTTCCCCCTTCTCTCTTTTCCCTTCTCGCTTTCCTTTCCCTCTTATTCTCTATTTCCGCATACCATGAGAGCATGAGCATATGCTTCTCTCATTCCCCCTTCTCTATTTCCCTCTTCTCTCATTCTCTATTTCTGCATAAGCTCATGCTCATGCATGAGCATGAGCTTATGCTTAAGTTTCCCCCTTCTCTCATTCTCTATTTCCGCATAAGCTCATGCATAAGCATAAGCTCATGCTTATGCTTATGCATATGCATAAGCTTATGCATAAGAATGAGAGAAGGGGGAAACTTAAGCATATGCATAAGCATAAGCTCTTGCTTATGCTTATGCATGAGCTTATGCGGAAATAGAGAATGAGAGAAGCTTCTCTCTTTCTCTATTTCCGCATAAGCTCATGCATAAGAAGCTTCTCTCTTTCTCTATTTCCGCATAAGCTCATGCATAAGCTTATGCTTATGCTTATGCTTCTCTCATTCCCCCTTCTCTATTTCCCCCTTCTCTCATTCTCTATTTCCGCATAAGCTCATGCTCATGCATGAGCATAAGCATGAGCTTATGCTTAAGCATAAGCATAAGCATAAGCTCATGCTTATGCTCATGCATGAGCATGAGCTTATGCTTATGCATGAGCTTATGTGGAAATAGAGAATGAGAGAAGCATAAGCTCATGCTTATGCTTCGCTCATTCTCTATTTCCGCATAAGCTCATGCTTATGCTTCTCTCTTTCCCCCTTCTCTATTTCCCCCTTCTCTCATTCTCTATTTTTGCATAAGCTTATGCTTATGCTTCTCTCATTCCGCATAAGCTTATGCTTATGCTTATGCTTCTCTATTTCCGCATAAGCTCATGCTTATGCTTCTCTCTTTCCCCCTTCTCTATTTCCCCCTTCTCTCATTCTCTATTTCCGCATAAGCTCATAAGCTTATGCTTATGCATGAGCTTATGCGGAAATAGAGAATGAGAGAAGCATAAGCTCATTCTCTATCTCCGCATAAGCTCATTCTCTATTCTCTCATTCTCTATTTCTCTCATTCTCTATTTCCGCATAAGCTCATTCTCTATTTCCGCATAAGCTCATGCTTATGCTTCTCTCATTCTCTATTTCCACATAAGCTCATTCTCTATTTCTGCATAAGCTCATGCTTATGCTTCTCTCTTTCCCCCCTCTCTATTTCCCCCTTCTCTCATTCTCTATTTCCGCATAAGCTTATGCTTATGCATGAGCTTATGTGGAAATAGAGAATGAGAGAAGCATAAGCTATTTCCCCTTTCTCATGCTTATGCTTCTCTCTTTCCCCCTTCTCATTCTCTATTTCCGCATAAGCTCATGCTTATGCTTATGCATGAGCTTATGCGAAAATAGAGAATGAGAGAAGCATAAGCATAAGCATAAGCTCATGCATGAGCATGAGCTTATGCTCATGCTTATGCTTCTCTCTTTCCCCCTTCTCATTCTCTATTTCCGCATAAGCTCTCATAAGCATAAGCATAAGCATGAGCATAAGCATAAGCATAAGCTCATGCTTATGCTTATGCATGAGCTTATGTGGAAATAGAGAATGAGAGAAATAGAGAATGAGAGAATAGAGAATGAGCTTATGCGGAGATAGAGAATGAGCTTATGCTTCTCTCATTCTCTATTTCCGCATAAGCTCATGCATAAGCATAAGCTTATGAGCTTATGCGGAAATAGAGAATGAGAGAAGGGGGAAATAGAGAAGGGGGAAAGAGAGAAGCATAAGCATGAGCTTATGCAGAAATAGAGAAGCATAAGCATAAGCTTATGTGGAATGAGAGAAGCATAAGCATACGCTTATGCAAAAATAGAGAATGAGAGAAGGGGGAAATAGAGAAGGGGGAAAGAGAGAAGCATAAGCATAAGCTTATGCGGAAATAGAGAATGAGCTTATGCGGAAATAGAGAATGAGAGAAGCATAAGCTCATGGGGGGATTCGGGAGAATCAGATTGACGATTTATAGATAATCTCTTATTATCTGAAGAGTGATTGGGCCCCCATCACTCAAGCATCTGACGAGGTTCATGCTTATGCTTCTCTCATTCTCTATTTCCGCATAAGCTCATTCTCTATTTCCGCATAAGCTCATGCTTATGCTTCTCTCTTTCCCCCTTCTTTATTTCCCCCTTCTCTCATTCTCTATTTCTGCATAAGCTTATGCTTATGCTTCTCTCATTCCGCATAAGCTTATGCTTATGCTTCTCTATTTCCGCATAAGCTCATGCTTATGCTTCTCTCTTTCCTCCTTCTCTATTTCCCCCTTCTCTCATTCTCTATTTCCGCATAAGCTCATAAGCTTATGCTTATGCATGAGCTTATGCGGAAATAGAGAATGAGAGAAGCATAAGCTCATTCTCTATCTCCGCATAAGCTCATTCTCTATTCTCTCATTCTCTATTTCCGCATAAGCTCATTCTCTATTTTCGCATAAGCTCATGCTTATGCTTCTCTCATTCTCTATTTCCGCATAAGCTCATTCTCTATTTCTGCATAAGCTCATGCTTATGCTTCTCTCTTTCCCCCCTCTCTATTTCCCCCCTTCTCTCATTCTCTATTTCCGCATAAGCTTATGCTTATGCATGAGCTTATGTGGAAATAGAGAATGAGAGAAGCATAAGCTATTTCCCCCTTCTCATGCTTATGCTTCTCTCTTTCCCCCTTCTCATTCTCTATTTCCGCATAAGCTCATGCTTATGCTTATGCATGAGCTTATGCGAAAATAGAGAATGAGAGAAGCATAAGCATAAGCATAAGCTCATGCATGAGCATGAGCTTATGCTCATGCTTATGCTTCTCTCTTTCCCCCTTCTCATTCTCTATTTCCGCATAAGCTCTCATAAGCATAAGCATAAGCATGAGCATAAGCATAATCATGCTTATGCTTATGCATGAGCTTATGTGGAAATAGAGAATGAGAGAAGCATAAGCATAAGCATAAGCTCATGCTTATGCTTCTCTCTTTCCCTCTTCTCTATTTCCCCCTTCTCATGCTTATGCTTCTCTCTTTCCCCCTTCTCATTCTCTATTTCTGCATAAGCTCTCATAAGTGTAAGCATGAGCTTATGCTTATGCTCATGCTTATGCTTCTCTCTTTCCCCCTTCTCTCTTTCCCCCTTCTCTCATTCTCTATTTCCGCATAAGCTCATTCTCTATTTCCGCATAAGCTCATGCTTATGCTTCTCTCTTTCCCCCTTCTCTATTTCCCCCTTCTCTCATTCTCTATTTCCACATAAGCTCATGCTTATGCTTCTCTCATTCTCTATTTCCGCATAAGCTCATTCTCTATTTTTGCATAAGCTCATGCTTATGCTTCTCTCATTATCTATTTCTGCATAAGCTCATTCTCTATTTCCGTATAAGCTCATGCTTATGCTTCTCTCTTTCCCCCTTCTCTCATTCTCTACTTCTGCATAAGCTCATGCTTATGCTTCTCTCTTTCCCCTTTCTCTATTTCCCCCTTCTCTCATTCTCTATTTCTGCATAGGCATAAGCATGAGCTTATTCTCTCTAACTCTTATTCTCTATTTCCCTCTTCTTCCTCTTCTCTTTCCTTTCCCTCTTCTTTCCTTTCCCTCTTCTTTCCCTCTTTCCTTTCTCTCTTCTTTCCTTTTCCTCTTCTTTCTTCTTGCCTATGCCTATGCCTATGCCTATGCTTATGTTTGTTTTTTTGTTTTTTGTTTTCGTGTTTGTGTCTATGTTAGACATGGGATCACGTCGCTCATCCGATGAGTACGGACAGCCTCACAGGAGAAGAGCTCATGATCTTTATGCTCTAGAGGACTTTGATTCCTCTCAAGCGACTACCCCGAGGACTCCCCTAGTCCGACTCCTCTCGGACCTAGCACTACGACTACCCCTGGTCTGACTCCTCTTCCACATAGCACTGCGACTACCCCTCGGGGAACTCCTTTGCTAGCTGCGCATGGCTTTGTCGGGAGTCCCGACGAGTTTGTAGCATAGATGAGCGATGAGGAGGTAGCGAGATTCTTCTCTCTGCTATCTTAGAGGACCTCAGCAATTCCCTCCCCTACACCGATGGGTGGACGTACTGCCCAATCGTCCCCTCGTGCCCCTTCGACCGCAGGGTCATTACTTGCGCATGCCTCTTGCAAGGGAAGGAAGAGTAGGACGTGCGGCTCATGTTGTGCTGACTCGGGAGATGTAGACAAGTCAGCACACTCACGCTTCTTTAGGTCTCCACTTGGTCCGGAGACACAGTATCAGTTAGGTCCCTTTCCCTCTCCTACTCCCACTGCTACTCCTCGCTCCGGAAGCGCTCGCGCAGCTTCCACTCCTTCTGACTCTGCTACCGTCAGTCCTCCTTACTCATCAGGGGATCTCTCCTATCAAATCACAGCTACCGGAGAGATAATATAAGATAGAAAGTGCAAAGCAATGATGGCCGCCATGAGGAGGTTGATGAGTCATCACTTCAAGAGTGGCATAAATACCGATTGGCAGTATCAAGTTGCCCAAAAGAAGCAGGCGGTCATCGATGAGTTAAAACAAAGATACCCTAATCTGCCAAATGTGGAGTTTAATGATGATTATATGCGAGAGCGCATGGGTTTGGTCTTGAAGTATCGTAGATCAACCTTGCGTACTTCCATCATAAAGGGGTTGGCTAAACCCAACTGGGCAGACAAAGCTGATTGGAAGTACTTCAAGAAGCAACATAGGGACCATCCTGAATTGTTCGAGGGTTAGAGGAGGGCTGCGAAGAGATGGTTGGACATCGTAGGTACTTTGCACTTTGGTGTAGGCGGACGGTATGCATTCGAGGCAACCGTGGTAAGTCTACTTCTTCTCATTTAATGTATTGTTCTATTTGTTTTACTACATATTACATGCACTTTAGCTAACTCTAACTCTCGTAAATTGGATCCACAGCAAGCTGCGATGGGTCGTCTTCCTACAGATGCAGACGCGATGCGCATTTCGGATAGGAACAAAGTCGTGGTTCATTGAGCAAGAGGCAATGGGAGCGACGGTCGATTGGGCTGAGGTGGCTGCTCGCATGGTATAAGTTTACTCCTACTTGTAATCTCACTTTTTAATTTAAGTTCCAATCTAATTTTTGATTTATATGGTTCACTCTTAGGGTCAAAGCTCAAGCGTCCCATCATCGGAGGCGAGCGATCAACATGGCCAAGGATCAGATGCAAGTGGCGAGGACGAGGGAGAAGACGCAGGTGTCGAGGACCAAGGAACAGGCCAACAAGACGAGGATGATTCGGATTCGGATGAGTAGTAGTGGTAGTAGCATTTTGTATATCCGCTCGTTTGAGCAATTTTGTATCGCCTTTTTGAAAGGGTAATTTTGTTACAAACAATGTTGTATATGTCCGACATGTATATGCTTTTGTTGCTCATCATTTCACAAGAGCGATTTTGTATCACCCTTTTCGCAAGGGAAATTTTGTTATTAAAAAACTTTGTTTTGTAATTACAAAAAAAAAAGGATTAGTGGGGCTAAACAGGGCCAAAAGGAAGCCCTGTTTAGCCCCACTAACCTTTTTTTTTAATTTGTGTTAATTGTCACTATATAGCGACGTTTATCAGTGTCGCTATATAGCGATGATTAATAGTATCGCTATATAGCGACGTTTTTAGTGTCGTTATATAGCGACGTTTGCCAGTGTTGCTATATAGCGATGGCCCTTTTCCGATGCTTTTAGCGACACTTATAGCGACGTTTGCGCCCGTGAAAAAAAAAATTGATGTAAAAAGCGTCGGTATTTTCATCGGAAAATGGCCTATGCCTTGTAGTGAGAAGGGAACGACAAGAGAGAGATGAGATGGGAATGAGCAAAAGACTAGAAGGGAATGGCGAGAGATATACCAGGGGAGTGGTGTGAGACAAAGAAGAGACTGGGGGGACTTTAAAGATTGAGGGAGGATGAAGCAGAGAAGGGAAAAGCAAAGAATCAAATGTACAAAAGCCGAGGATAAAGCGGATAGGGTGATAGGGGATGCGATTGGCACAAATTGTGGAATAAAGGGAGAATAAAGGAGAGTGGATGCAATAAAGTTTTCTAGAATTATCTTTTCAGAATATATTGGCTTGTGTGATATATATAATTTTTAAAATAGAAGTGAATGTGAATGTAGCTTGTTTGTACCTTGAATTCATTTACAGATCTTGAATGAGGCATGTTTTATATGCTCATATTTGGTTGTTTTTTTAAAATAGACTAAAAATGGAACACCCTCCTCCCCGAAAGTCTTTCGTAAACCCCAACCCAATTCCCCATGTTGTTGTAATTCGGGACATCAATACTTTGCTATCATATGTAGTATAAAAAATTGTGCATGATGCAGATTAGATAAAGTTTAGCGTCGAAGTGCATGTGTGTGGGTGGGGTCCAGATTGATTGCACCAAGAGTGGCATTTTCTGAGGGTCACACAAAACAACCTATGAGATCTCCGCAAGCTTTGGAGAGACCGTTTTGAGCAACTCATTAACAAGGAGGAGACTATCAAAGACATAATGGTTTGTGTAGACATCTTCTTGGACCGTGAGTACATAGTCCAAGAAGAGCATTAATATATATTAGAAGATGTGCAAGATGAGGTCCTGAGTGACCCTTCTAGCCATGAGGAGGAGGAAAGTACGAGCGATAGTAATGCACAACAATAGACCTCATCCTCTCTTTTGGAGTTTTTGGAGAATGTCTCTTTTGGAGACAAATTTTGTTTAAGAATACTCTTTTTGCAAGAATTTTTGCATATGAACACTGTTTTGGAGATAAACTATGTACCTGAACACTCTTTTGGACTCAAATTTTGTATATGAATACTCTTTTGGATACATATCATAATGTATTTTATGGAGATATATGATAATATACAATGAAGTCTTAAGTAAATTGTATTTTCATAGTTTTAGTACATTGAACTTGAGTTTTAAGTAGTAAATTGTCTTTTAAGTAAAGTGTAAGTATTTATTACTTTTTTCGCTTCTTACCTGCTCTTGTGTTTGTGTTTGTGTTTGGTTTCTTTTTTGTGTCTATTTTTGTCCAATCCCCCCAAATTAGACATGTCAGCAAGTTATTAGTCTCCCTAACCATGTATATATAATATATACTATATATTAGTGGAAAGGGCCCATACTATGTCTTCGATGTGATTAAGTGGTTATGGCCCCTTGGGAAGAATATATATAATACATATTGTCACATATCAATAAGGCTAGTAGATCCTTCTTGATATTGGTTTGGCCAAAGCTTGGATCGATGAACAGGTCAGAGACATTTGCATGTTTCCAAACAAGGACTACATTACTCACAGTATTGGAATTTATCAAAGTCTAACGAAAAAGTACTTAAGTACCATAAAAAACAATTCGGCAAAGTATAGTTACAAAATTATTTTACTACCTCGATTTATCACGCCCTCTTCTTAGACTAGTCTTAGTAACATAAACACTTGAAAAATATCAATGGCTCTCCACCAAATCCCTTCTAAGAAATATTTCCTTCGAACAAGGTCCAAGAATGCCTTTGAAACACTGGCTCCAAAACCTAGATTCAAAGGAAATTCCAATGTATAGTGGTGATCCCACGATGGTAAGATATGGCCCCATATGTTAAGATATGGCCTCCTTGCATGGATCATGACACCATATTTAGCTCAAAATGACTTTCTTGCAACGATTCATGTGCCCAGTCTTAAGGCAGTAGAGAGGCAGTAACAACACTCCACAAGTCCCTCTTAAAAGAAGGTTAGTGCCTTTTGTATGAGAAATGGAAGGTGTTTGCCAAGCTTGTTCCTTCGCATTTTGAGCATCTACACAACTCTTTCCACCCTTCTCGAGCCAATATTCCAGCTCTTTAGATACTTCAAGTAATCAGGCTGAGTCTTCTCTTCTGTCAGGCCATGAAGTAGTTCTTGACTCATAAGTTTTATGGTTACAATACACCATCTGAGATAATCTATGTGGGAAACTGTAATCATTCATCTACAAAGTTATTACCTTCATCAGTTGCTGCATATGTTCAATGTGTTTTACAACCCCTTCTGCCTTCAGAATCCTCACGGTAATGATTTTATTCTTCAACTACATGTAGTCTATCCGCATTTAGACTTACATCTCTATCAGTGCAAGATTTTAGGCTATGCAATTAAACAAAATGCCTTGCATGAGCGACTAGAACATTGGTGAAAGGGCACAACACGGCAGCTGTCGCTATGTTCTAGGAAAAAGACATGCGTTGCTCATCTAGCATCCAAAGGAGTGCACATGCTTTACAAATGCTTAAAGTATAGAGAACCAATGTAGTGTTACGAATTCGCAATGCGGATAAGATATCCTAACATGATATCTTACTCTATTGTTCCTAACGACAATCCCAAGCTAATGAGTAGTCAGAAGGAAGACGGCTCGAGTCATCTCCAGAGATAATCACAGGCTGACGTGTAGCCTCGGAGCCCTTTTAAAGAGCATAAATTTGGTCCTAAGGAATGATGAGCTTATGACCTATGGGCTAGCCATATAGCATTGAAACATTGCGGCTGTCGTGGCGACCCCTTTACATGTGAAATAAAGTTATGCAGTGTTCCTCCTTCGCCTCCTTTCCTATTGTTTATCTTAGGAGAGACTTCAAACCTTGCATAGTTCTAGGAGAGACTTGTAGGATAGTTCAGGATAATTCAGATTATCAATTCTGCATAGAAACATGCATAAAACAAACCAACATAGGTGCAGCAAACAAATCCAAGGTCTACAAGCGTAGCTACAAGGAGTTCGACCTGACGCTCCATTTTCAAGGTTGGGTATTACGGGTCCTAGTTATACATACTTGCACAGGGTAGAGCTCGGCTTTGTTGATTTGTTGATATGAGATGTTGCAAAACAAAGGCGTTTAATGTTGCTCAGAGCTCGCTACAAATTATCCAAGTGCTATAATAGCACATTTGAAGAGCAACACTAAATCATCGAGCAAGAAATCGATAGCCAATATATGTATTTTCTCGACCACACACACACACTAAGTCGATTATCTAGAAGCCAAGATGGGCTTTCCATAGAGCAATGTGCACCTGGCCAATCTCTTTGAGCATTTTGCATCGTCTCTGTTGGGAACTGTGGCTTGTACTTGCTCTAAGGTCGTAGCTGTTGCTGTTGGGCCCCCGCAAGTCTCCGGACGTCTCTTTGCCATTAATGCCTCCAATTATTCGAGCTCCCTTCCTATATTGAAGGGTGAGAATGTATTGGACATGGGTGATCCTTAGTGCAAGCGGGCTCTCTTTTTTGGAGCACCATGCAACTGCTAGTGGGAGAGAAGTAGGCTTCTCTTCAATGTGACATGTAACTGGCAGTAGAGGAAGGAGGAAGGGGGATGTTCATCCATAGAAAGAGTATGATCTCTATCGTAAGCTTGGGCCATTGAGCATTGTTGGCCAAAGCATGAAGTGGGGGGGAAAGGAGATCTTTTAGTTAAGTTACAATGTGATATTTGCTTGTATTTGCATACACGACATGGTAAAATGGTCCAATCTCCATAAGTCATGTGGACAAGCAAATAATGCAATTGGATAAAAAATATCACACATAATTTTTCTTATATCAGAAGGTAACCTTAAGATACTACATGGATGATGGTAGATTCAATTACCACGTGGAATATTTGGTTACCACAAGGCATATCCATTCATCTACCAAATGGTATTTGTAACTTACCACATGTTATATGGTCGGTCAACCCTTATCTTCCCTTGGTCTTTAAAAATGTCATTTTTGTGCACTTTAAAAATATTTTAACAATGTAAGAACATTAAAATCAACATATCTTTAAAAAACCATTGGAGACACTAATATTGACACTGACTCTAACGATAGTAGCAATGATTTCTCCACTCAACCAATGTTTTGACATTCCAAAATTACAAAGCACAAAATTTATAAGTGCAAATAGAGCATTACAAAAAAGAAATGGAAACGAGACCAAATATAGTAGTGTATGAGCTCAAGAAAATTCCTTAAAATTATCACCTATCCATCTTTTTCTTTTGGATAGAGTAGTTATTATAAAATCTTTGTGATTAACTAAACAGGCATAGATTAAAATGATCACATGAAGTTCTAGAAACAGAGTCACATTTTGTTCCTTTGATCATTCTTAAGAAGGAGTTGAAATATTTCTATATCTAAGGTAGGGACCCTCTAATACATAAAATTCAATAACACATTTAAAATGGTACACAAAATTTTATAACTAATAACACTTGGTGAACAATTCCATTCACTATGGGGTATTTTGTAAACCCTTTAAAATTAAGACCAACCTACTCCTCTTATGGCCAATATTTACAAGAAAAAAATATTACTAAAAAGATGATGAGATTTAGAATCTGATGTTAATGGGGACATTTGACCTTGACACCATTCTTTTCAAGAGTTTTTTGTTCATTATATCTCACCATGATAATATTATGTAAAGAATGGATATCTCAAAGGTAGCCACTAATGTTCATTACCATGGAAGAATTCTATTATGAATCAAAAAGAATATGTAATCTACAACTTTGTTAAAGAAAGTAGTCAGCATGGTTCGAATATTTAGATTCTTTGTGAGATCGAAGAACTTTGATGGACTTATTTTCTTAAAGAATGAGATGGGAGGAGACCATAGATACTATTATTTGTGCTTGCCTTGATATCACACGCCTCCTATCCCATGGATGCATCTTTTTGGTTGTCATTTATTAGCGGTAAGGGTTCAAGACCCCACCATCTCTCAGTTCATGAGTCTTTATTCCCACATTATTCATCAATGTTTTGTACTAGAAGTGAATTCTATAAGTGCGGAGACTTTGTTATCTAATTATCAAATCACATTTGTTCATGACTTTGTTATAAAGTAGTAAATAATCATTTTACAAGGGTGATGAATTTGAAATGGAAAGGAACCTTACCTTATCTTTGTAGTAGTTGATACAAATTCTCCCTGTGTTCCTTTTGGTGAGTGCCTTCTCTAATTGACACGTATTAGCTGCGCACGGTTACTCTATTATGACATTACTTCATAACGTAGCCATGAAAACATGGTAACTTGGATGATCTATTAGAAAGTTGTCGATGAGTGGCTTGCATTGCCTCTTAGCATGGTATTCTCAATGTGTAAAACAATTACATTTATGTCTAGATTGTTAGTATCGAAAATTGAGAAATACACATGTGCATCTGCGCTCATATGCACATGCATGCATAGACACATGCGCACATCCCTATGTATGCGTAGATGCATGTTGTCCCCCCCCCCCCCCCCCCCGCTAGCCCACTCCGCCCTCTCTCTCTCTCTCTCTCTCTCTCTCTCTCTCTCCCCCCCCCCCCCCAAATAGCCAATTGTCTATTCAATCCATTGATGATTAAATTGCATTACACATTTTCACCATTATAAGTCCAATCATATAAAAAATTGCCAGGCCCCATTCGTCAAGTAAAAAGTCAATAATATCTCAAACAATTAGATTCTAACCTTTGGAAAAATCTATGAACTCAGAAAAAATTTGATGTTATTTGGATGATATGATTGTGCACGTTATAAAAGGGATAGAAGTGAAGGAATAACATAAGGATAATAACATTGTGCACCTATAAAAGGGAGAGAGCCAAACGAATAACTTAACGACACTAAACACTAAAATGAAAAGATGCTACAATAACAACGGCTCTTGAAAGCTTTCACACGCACTACAAATGCTGGATGGTTTGAATATATTTCAGCAAGGTGTTTGCAAGTTTAAAGTATCCATACCCATGTAATCTCTTGAAAATAAACTTCCAATTACTTTAGAAGATGGAAAGTGTAGCCATGATGGAGTGCGGAGAGTCTATTTGTTAAAGTGAGTCTCTTTTGTGGAGGAGAAAGCTAAGGGCCCTCTCCGTCGTAGTACTATGGGCTATATTGCATGGGGATATCGTAGGATGGGAAATAAATGTATTTTAAAGTGCTAATGTTGTGGTGGGAGATTAGTGGTGATGAGAAACTTTTGAAATTGGTGGACTCGTAGAAAAGGGTGGGGGTTCTACTAAGGAGGAGGAAGAGTTATAGAGCTACAAGTAGTTGAGGTAAGAATTATATTAATTTGGATTATAATACAAGCGCGTGACAAGGCACTAGGGTACTGAGTGCCGCCACCACATCAACACCTACTTCCACTAGAACATAGTGAGGAGGAGCGGGGCCCGTTTGCAAAGGTGAGTCTTGTGCTAATGGATAAGAGTTAACGAGGGCCATGGAAAATTAGAAGGGCGTTGGAGAGGGGTCACGCAGGGGTAGAGAAGAAGGACAAAACCAGGGGCATGTGAGCGAGAAGAGGCTTGGGACGCAGGGGACACGCGTGACCACGAGGCCTTTTAAAATGCGGAGGCGGGGGCCGCAGGTAAAGGTTCGAGCATCTCCCAATATTAAAGGGCGGGACTCGTGTCTAAAACTCACAATTCCTTTTCCTTTTGCAGTTGCCAGTGCAGTGCAACCCAGGAAGAGGAAGCAAGCAAGATCATTCGCTCCCTGACACTCTTGTGACTTGTCGCCCTTCCCTCCAAATTCACTCACTCCTACCTTTGCCTTGTCGGACGCACGCACGCATCCCTCTCTGAGGGATATGCAATAAGTAGTAGATAGATAGATACAGATACACAGCAGAGGAGAGGAGAGGAAAGGAACTCATCAGGAGCCGAGAGCTGCGAGCCTGCCCGTGAAGAGAACTCTCACTCACTCACTCAAGCTGGGTGGTCTCGTGCACTAGAGAGTAGTCAGAGTAGTCGCAGCAACTGCCCACTTCCCCCGCAGCTTGAGTATACTATAAAACACCACCTTCTGCCCCTCGTTTACCACCCCCATCCATCCATCATCATGGCCCTCCCCGTTCGTAACAGCACCTCCTCACCCATCGCAGCCTTAGGTGTCGCTCCTCCTCATCCTTGCTCTGCCATTTCTACACTAGAATCCGCTTCTGATCTTCCTGCAGGCGATCAGAAGGCGGCTGATGCTGAGGCTGTTGCTTTTGCTGCTGCTGCTGCTGCCGCTCCTCGTGCAATGCTTGCACCACCTTCGCCACCCTCCAACGGTGGTGGTGGCTGCCTCCGTAACGATGGGAACATGCTTTATGATCAGGAAAAGCGTTGCCACAATATCACGGCGGGTGTTACTGCCATTCAACTCCCGCAGTCTGCTCAGCGTTACGCTTTCGACCTCAAGCCCACGAGTGAGTGCGCTACGGAGCTCCTCAAGAATCCGCCACGTCTCAGTCTTCAATATCAGAACGGATCCATGCATCCCTTCGTTTCAGCAGGTGCCAAGAAGGATGGAGATTGTGCCTTCTTCCATCCCCATCACATGGACGGCATCATCGAACCCATTAGTATTGAGACTGAAAAAGACGAGAAACTTAAAGTGTTCGCTGTGGAAGGGGAAGCTGGTCTTCCAAAGCAAGGGACCTCCACCTTCACTCAGGCGCTTCTCAATTGCGTGAGCCTGCTTTATGGTATGCAGCATTTCGGACATTGAAAGGCCATGCGCGCCACACCCCGTCGTCTCCATTTCTTTAAAAGTTGCATTTCTGCATTATTTCAAGTTTACTTAGTCCTTGTAATTTACTTAGTCCTTGGAATTTGTGGTCGATAGGCAGAATCATTATATTGACGGCTACGCTAGCTTTAAATTTTGTTTAACAATGGCGTCTTACAAGCCCCTGCGTTAATTCTTTCCACAGGTCTCGGAATCCTTTCGTCTCCATATGCGGTCGCTCAAGCGGGCTGGACAGGCGCAATCATATCACTCATCATAGCAACTACCTACGCATACACGGCTTACTTAGTAGTTAGATGCGTCCAGTGCCACCCCGAGTGCAGAACGTACCAAGATGTCGCCAAACTTGCCCTTGGGAGACGGACGCGAGTGGTGATCACGGCTCTTTTCTACATGGAAATAACAGGCACTCTCTTGGGGTACTGTATCTCCACTGGCGACAACCTGGCTCAAATCTTCCCCCACTCTACGTTTAGCCTGCCGGGTTTGAGCGATCGAAACTTCATGATCTTTGTCGCCTGTCTCTGTATTCTCCCAACGGTATGGTTGAGAGATCTCAGCGCTCTCTCCTTCACGTCAATGTGGTGTATTGTGAGCACCATCTTGCTCCTCATTGCCGTAATGCTTGCCGCTTCAGTCAACCATGTCGGTTTCACACACCCGATCCCCCTCATACGCCCCAAGGGTGTACCAGTGGCAGCTGGGCTCTACGCATTCTCTTACGGAGGCACCAGTGTTTTCCCAAGTATCTACATGTCCATGAAGGATCCCACGAAATTCCCCAAGGTAGTTCACTTCGGCCTCGGCCTTTTAAATTTTTATCTTAGCTACTAAGTTCTCACTTCTTTGAAATCTGAGTCTTGAATCTGCTAATCCATCCGTAGCTAACAGGTGCTGATCCTGAGCTTTGCTATCGCGACTGCTTCTATTGCCGGCTTGGGAGTAGCCGGCGCGGCGATGTTCGGACCGGACACCAAGTCACAGATAACTCTAAGCATGCCCGTTAGTTTCATCAGCACAAAGATAGTGCTGTGGATGACCGTATTGACCCCCATGTTCAAGTTTGCATTGCTGTTATCTCCCATTACCACAGCGCTGGAGCTCCAACTCCGACGCCATTGGAAGAAGTCACCGACCCTGCTATTCGGAATGGGCACGCTGATGCGCTCCACAGTGCTGGCCTTGATTGCAATCGTCGCCATGGTGCTCCCTTACTTCAACTATATTGTGGCGTTGATCGGCTCTTCCATGACTATCGGCATCTGCATGGTTTTCCCCTGTGTTTTTTATATTAAACTCTGCCGGCATACTTTCACAATGCGTACCCTTGTCACAATATTGGTGATGGTGACGATCGCTATTATTGCTGGAATATGTGGTACGATAGTTTCCGTCAAAGGGTTGATCAACAGCAAAAAGAACAACAGTTCAGGCTAAGTTTCGGTTTTGCTTGTCACGTAGAGCAAAATATGCGAACGGAAACCTTCTTATGAGTAACAAACAAAATTTGTCAAAGAGCACCATCAAATAGTAGTAACGGAAAGAGACGAGGCTTTCTGAAGCGACACATGCATACCTCATGCAGTGAGGAAGTGTAAACTTCATGCCCAAGTTTCATACTTTCCCGTGTACTCGCGTAGATCAAGTGTGGTACATCTTTAATAAGAAAGCAATTTCCAAAAGCCCCTGTAGTAAACTTGAGCATCATGGATTAAGAACTCTTTATGATGTGTTGTGTGTGTGTGTGTGAGAGAGAGAGAGAGAAGAGTGTGTGTGTGTTTTTCACCCAAAAAATGTGTGTGTGTGTGTGTGTGTGAGAGAGAGAGAGCAAGTTTGTTCCAAAAATTAAGGATTTGTTCACAAGTAATAACCATACAAGCCTCATAGAGAGAAAGATATTCTCCATTTTATGGAATATTAACTTAGTTTAGAGAAACTCGATAGTGATGGCTAGTCTACTTCTCTTGTTCCTTATATTTGAGACAAAGATAGGCTACTATAGTCTATGCATGAACTTTCCTGTTCTTAAAAGGATATGTTATAAGCAAATTTGTACAACAATCATTAAATCATTGGAAATATGATTGACATGAGAGCAGCATCAAATAAATTAAGATTAGAGGGATCTATAATGAGATATTGGAAATAATATAGGAATTTACATAAGCTAGTCCCTTAGCATAGTGTGGATGCTCAAGTGGGTATTCAAACCCAACTTGAATAATGTGCTCATTCAAGGCAACTCCTCAAGGATATTCCATTGATGAGTGTAGTAGATGCTCTTAATAAATTAAAGGTCCCAATTACAATCTTATGAAACTCTCCAAACATGTACCATTAAAAGTCCCTAGTACTTTGAAAAACAATCATTGGCTTGAAATCGTATTTATTAGTTAATCTTATTTGAAACTACATCATCGGCTTGAAGTCTTATTTATTGGTAAATCTTCTGTTGATTTTGTGGAGGAAACCTAATTAAGTTGCTCTTTAATTCTATATATGATCATTGCTTTAAAATGAGATGCCTTTTCTAAGAATACTATATTTTCATGAGATTTTCACCTTGAATACTTGTATACCACTATTAAAATTTGATGTTCATGTATTTCACAAGAATTTAGCACTGAAGGAGACTAGTTCAATGCTCACTATGAATATATTGTCAATCAAAGATGTTAATAGATAAAAAATTTTAGAGTTATACTGGTATATATTTACTAATAACAAATAATATGATAGTCTATAGTCCATGTAATAATGTGCTTCATATTACATCATGTCTTAAAGTAAATAATATAACACCTTGGCATACCAACATCATCTTTAACTTTTGTATATCCATGTGGCTTTTTTGCAATTTCATTTTGGTCATTTTCCCACCTCATGCCATATGAAAAGATTTTTATTATACCATTTAAGAATGACAATATATGAACCTAGGCAATGTTAAATGAAGAACATCTCATACAAAGTTTACAAATCACAAGGTAAGTAATTATGAGAGATTTTAAAAGTACACAATGTTTCCATATACTCCATCATATTATTTACAAGAAGAAAGGCATCCTGTTCCAACTATTTCACAATCATTTGTACTAGGGACCTTTAATGCTACATGTTTGCAAGGAAATTACTTGCTATTATTAAGTTTCTAGTAGTTTGTAAGTAGTCTAAGTCGTGACTTATTAAAGATATCTACCAAACAAAGATATACTACTTTTCATAGAATATGGTTTGCATTTTGTACTTGTATTTTTCTTATATTCTCATGTTGTAACAAAAGAAATATTGTTCTTAGTTAGTACAAAGAATGGCAATCCTTTTTTTATTATTTAATGCTAGCAATTTAGCCTAAGGGATAGTTATTGATAGATTCATACAATAGTGCTCCATGAAATCTAAGATTTCAAACTCATGAATCTTACAGAATAATATTCAATGCAAGATAATTAGAGATAAATTTGAAAGGATATAAGGCTATACAAAAAATAGTAGGTGCTAGGATCTCACATGGAGGCCTACCCTCACATTTATGGATAGAGAAGTCATCATCTTCTAAGAGATTTCCCTAACAACCTTGCCAAAAGGATAATGAATAGTATTATGCATTAACACAAGAATCATGGTTGATATTTCAGATTCAATCTTTGAGAAAAAAGAGAAAGGCTTATTTCTTGGAATCCTACCTTTCCAAAAGATAACCATGATCTTGTATGAACTTGCAGATTGTCCTGTCAAATAATGTACATGATGATTTCAAGCTGCAAATTTATTACAATGACAATTACATAATGAACCATTGATCAAAGCAAACCTCATATTTGAAACCAAGAGATTAATGGAACATGAAGTTGTCATTAATTTGTACATGTTTATAGAAAATCTCAAGATTTTTCTATTTCGTTGAAATGCACAAGCCTTTTTTCTAGATTCCAATGACCTTTATTAAGTAAACATTAATGCAACTAGTTTCCTTAAGTTGTGAACCAAAGTATATATTTAATTGTTTTCAAAATCCTATTAATCTCATCACAATGTGAACAATGCCTATTTAGTATTAGAGAAACCAGGTACATGTAAAGGTTCCAATTTGCTTCTTTCAACATTGGGTAGGACCATGGGCCATGGTTTCTAAGCAAGCTACAAGTCCATATCCCAAAAAATAGAGTATTGCTCAAAGGACTAGGGCATTATTTTGTCTTGATTGATTGTTAACGGGGTTTTACTCCACTAATGGAGTCTCATTCCTATCCGAGCATTAAATTATTTTAGAACTTGAAAAGCCATCATGAACTAGGCAAGGACTGAGACACAGAATCTCACAAAAAAGACAAACAGAGAGAATCACAAAAAGGCACAAAATCTATACATGTGTAAATACTCTGCACAATCTACAATAGCTTTGGATGTAATGTGACCCAATAGAATTAACTATATAATTTTGAGATAATGGATACTTGATCGTATCAGAGTGAGGAATATAGAGTATGTATTATCAAAATGGGAATCCTTACAGCTAAGGAGCATGCTCCTTTTATTTCTGGCATGGACAATGGTCTTTCTTTCAAATTAGAATGTTGGGTGTATAAAAGATTAAAGCCTAAATTTATATTTACATTAAAAGACTAGACGATGGGTTTAAAATGATAATATGGTTTGATTCCCCATGGATTCAATGGGGTCTGGTCCTTTCGAATACGCCTTCTCTCGCACTCTTTAAATATCCAATGGTAAGTGGATTGAGGCCACACTGGCACGAGAAATCATTTGAGGCCCTCAAATGACTTTGAAAGTTGCATCTAAAGATGTGATAGAGGATGGCAAGTCGGATGGTTTGGAAGTTTTAGTATACTTCCTAACTTGTCTTGCCTCTCGGTCGAGTGTCCGGACTTATGAAGTTGTTCAATGTTGGGAAGTTGTTACCCCAACTTTCGTGTCAGACAGTCCAAATCAAAACCTTCCATGTTAAAAATTTAAATCAATCAAGTTATGAAATGGCAATCGAAACTAGCTATGAAATAGCAATCGAAACCGTTCCTTTGCCACTGAAATCAGCTAGCTCCTAAGCCGCATCATTAGTCCCTTCTCTAGGATCGTCAACTGGCAAACTATCATTCCGTAAGGTAGCAATAGGAGCATAGATAGGAGGTATCCAGTTGTAACAGAGGAGAAAATTTGAGCAAAGACTTTTGATTTTGGCCTCAATGCTGCATGAAGTTAGAGAGGGCTCTATACCATGGAGGCTATGGTATCAAGGAACGGCCAACAAATAGGCACAATAGTAGAAAAGTGTGGAGCTGATGGCCATGTTGGTGCTAGCTTTTTGTCACCTATTTCATAAGGTTGGCCAAATTGCAAGAAATGCCCTGCACTTGCTAAGGACTTGTTGCTCCAAGTCAAGTACATCTACCTATATCTACTCCTTCTCTGCTGTCAGATTTAGCACACGTCCTATGGTGCTAAAATTCTTACCACCATGGCAAGGACATGATTGATCTGGGAGAGGCAAAGTTGTGGATGCATGAGTCCTTATTAGAGTCAGATCTCAACACATGCTATCTAGAGTCAAAAGAGCATCAGGCGCAAGGCTATACAAATTCGACTGCATAAGACTCTAACAATCTCTACAAGGCTTTGGCTTTCCCCTTCAATTTTTGTACTTAGGTTGTATTAGTTGATTTTGTAAATCCAACATTTTTTTGGAAAATTTTTGCTTTGGGATGTAATTGCCCTCTAAAGTAGTTGTTTTTATTCCTTACCTTGTTAAATTTAACAAATCTTATGATTTTAGGTTTGCATCTTTTTTTGGTTGTTCCATTTACATGATTATATTCTGATGCAAAGGATACCAGGAAAAAATGAACCATGTTTTGATGCTTCATATATTTGTCAATGACTGTTTCACATGTTATGTTAAATGTTGATTTGTCTTGTAGTGCTCGGGGGGTTCACCTCATAAAATTTTAGTATACCATGTGCATTCAAAAGGAGGGGTATTTTAAATTAACTTTTTGGAAAATTTTAACAAGTTTACAATAATAAGAGGGGTTTTTAATTCAACTTTAGGAAAAAATCACACAATTCATAAGTAAAGAGGGGTGTTTTTATTTTGGGGAAAATTTTTAGTTGAGGGGTTTTTTAATTACACCTTGAATGTACGTGATATATAGGGTTTCTAAGTAGTGCACCCCCTGAGTTCTAGTGTTTCTAGTTGATTTTTTCTTTTTAATATCAATGCTCTCTTGTCTTTTTCATTTGCATTGATAAATTGAAATTATCTTGATGTTATTTTTAATGTGGCAATGACAATGTTATAAAAGATGCTAGTTGAGCACTCATTCGTTGAGCATGCAAGAAGACATTTCTTATTTTTGGCACTCTATTTTGTGTGTTTTATTCATCTCACATGCATTGTTTCATAGCTTATTGTAAGTTTTTTGTTATTGTGTTATCCATTTTTGTGATATAAGAAGTATAGTATGAGATTGTGGCATATGGATCCATAATGAACTATCCATGTTAGATTACGATAAGAAGCTTATTTTTAATTGAAAGTGTTGGTGAAGATGTCCTTTGGTTGGCTTTTTAAAGTAGAGTTGGCTTGGTAAATAGAGGTTTTATTAACAAACACTAGGTTTTCATATCTATATCTAATGTTTTCATCCACTCACCCATTGTCATTGTTGTGTGTGAGATAATAGAGCACATTTGTGCATATATTTGTTATAAATATCTTTGTAATGATTCTTGTTGCTAAATTTTGATGGTGTGAGTATCATGGTTTGATGAAATAGAGGTTTTATTAACAAACACTAGGTTTTCATATCTATATCTAATGTTTTCATCCACTCACCCATTGTCATTGTTGTGTGTGAGATAATAGAGCACATTTGTGCATATATTTGTTATAAATATCTTTGTAATGATTCTTGTTGCTAAATTTTGATGGTGTGAGTATCATGGTTTGATGAAATAGAGGCTTTGGATAATGAAAATTGCATTTTTGATTGTTATTATTGTGCATATAGATGTATGTTTGTGTGTTAGAATATCTTTCATGTTGTCATTCAAGAAATCTTTGTCTCATGTTATATATTTGTCAATAAAAGATGCATTCTCAATTTCATTATTGCAATGGTATATGGGAGCATTTGCACCCATAAAATGCCATGTTCATGTTGGCTACCTCTATTTTGAAATTCGGTAAAAAAAGAAATATGCATGTAGATATATGTTTGTGTGTTAGAATATCTTTCATGTTGTCATTCAAGAAATCTTTGTCTCATGTTATATATCTATCAATAAAAGATGCATTCTCAATTTCATTATTGCAATGGTATATGGGAGCATTTGCACCCATAAAATGCCATGTTCATGTTGGCTACCTCTATTTTGAAATCCGGTAAAAAAGAAATAATATTTCTCCTTCCATATTAGGCATCATCATTTTTTAGTGAAGATGACATGTTTTAGACCTCATGATTGTACTAGCATGTGCATACACATGGATTCTTTGACTAGTTGCCTCATTAATTTTCCTTGTTCAATGTTTGGTTTTTGTGGATTAATGTTTTCTTAAACATGTCACAAGTGGCTCCCACATGTTCTCTACACAAGAGAAGGTTAGGAAGAAAGTAGGTGACCACAATTGTTGCATCAAGGTCACAAGAGAAGGTTAGGAAGAAAGTAGGTGACCACAATTGTTGCAACCTCAAGGTCCCAAGATGGTGATTGTTAAGGTGAAGCCAGCGACTCCAATCAAGATCAAGTTTTAGGATTTCAAGGGAATAGTAGATGAAGACCCATATATCCATTTGTAGAGTTTTTTGAGAGTTGTCACATTAATGGTGCTATGACCAAAGAAAAATATATGAATTACTTCCCTTGTACATTGGCCAAGATGGTGCAATGCTGGTTATTTTAAGGATTGGTAGAAAATGTCCAAAACTTTTCTTAAGAGGTTTTGGACAAGATATTAACAAAGAAGATGTTCATACTAAGCTCAACTACTTAGAGCAAAAAGAGAATGAGTCTTTATAGAATTTTGTGCTAAGAATATAGGCTTTGACTAATCAACTTATCATATGCCTAATGACAAGTCAATCCATGCATGGTTGATTTTATGAGTTGCACTCAAGTTGACCTTAGGTCTCTAGAGATTGTGAATCCCACAAAAACTTACAAGGAGTTATTGGACCAAGTTGTTGCATTCAAACTTGCCAAGATAAAATCCAAGAAAAAGGTTGAGGCGAGTGGTGGAATATATATACATAGTAAGTCTATTGTTGGTACAATCCCTATGAAAGAGACTACTTATCCACTTTTTCTTGGGATACCTTGGTTAAAAAGTGCAAAGGTATTGCATGATTAGGGATCCCCATTAATGACAATTAAGACTAGAGATAAGGAAGTACAAATCCTACTAATCCAAGAAAAGTTCCAAAGAGTTGTAGACCAAAGGATTTGGAAGTTTTATAGGAAATCTACAAATGCTTCCACATGGTAGCCTTCCATTGGATACCCCAAGTACGAGGCGGTTCCATGCCCTTGCCTCCTAGCCACACATAACCTCCTTTAGTCACCTGCAAAAGGCTGATGGGACTGAAGGAGGGTCTATCTATTACCTTTATTATATATCAAGGAATTTCACAATTGTACATGAGATTTCTATCCCAACGTCCACATGTCACTAGCGCTTGCCAAGGGTCCTTTATCTCTTTACTTTTCTATGTAACCATGGTACCATGAGGCGGTTAGGACCACACCAAGGCCTCTTTTTCCAACACACCCCCATGGGCCTAACCCCTGAATATAGAACTGCCAATCAACAAATGCTACACACCCACTTAGGGCTTCGAACATCCAATCATGCAGTTACCCACTTAGAGCACATGCTGCTAATCAACAATTGCACAGCTCGCTAATGCAGGCCATCAATTCCCGCACCAGTCTTCACATCATGGAGAGTATGTGCATCACACGAGGGTCATCACTTCCCACATGTGCAACCGCTAGGGAATTGCCACGTGCATAGTTTTCACAAACAATCACCGTCGCCGTACATGTCATCACCACAATCTGTAGGCTATTTTCCTACTCTGATACCATGTAGGAGATATGTATATGCTACCACATGGCATCCTTCCATTGGATGCGCCAAGTACGAGGGAGTCCCATGCCCTCGCCTCCTAGCCATGCATAACCTCCTTCAGCCCCCAGCAAAAGGTCAACGAGAATGAGGGAGGGTCTATCTATTACCTTTAATATATATCAAGGAATCTTCAATTCACCATTTTATATGGGATTTCTATCCCCACTTCCACGTGTCACTCTAGCGCGTGCCAAGGGCCCTTTGTCTCTTTATTTTTCTATTTATCCATGGTATTGTGAGGGGGTTAGGACCACACCAAGACCCTTTTTTTCAACAAGTTTAAGATCAATTTCCATAGGATGTTCAAAATGGCTTGTGGAACTTCAAATCCTTCTAGTGGGAGAGCTTGACTTATTCTAGGTCATTTCCAAGCTTAGACAAAAAATCAAGGATAATGTGATAGCTACACAACAAAATCTTTATATAAGTAATTTCATCAAAGATATATAGGTGAAATAGGACACATGCAGAGCCAAAGATAGTTGTTATTAGCACCAGGTAATTGCTGAATTAGCTTCAAGTAGTCAAAGATTTGTTCTTGTAGAATAGAGATGATTCTGCTTGGAGTTATACTGATTTGAAAGGGTTTCTTCCAAAGATCTTTCAACATAGAATTCTTACTTGTTCTAGATGCAAAGCCCATTATGCCAAATAGGTCAAAACCAAGCTAGATAAGCTCATCCAAGCCAGATTCATTTATACCTTTGATAGAATTACCCAAAAAGAATGGAAAACTCAGATTGTGTGTGGATTCCTTTGGTTCCTTTTTCTTGGGAGACTTCTCCTTCAATGGGCCCATGGACCGAGTGACAACCAGAATATAAACTTTTTCCATAAACTCCAAAATGTCCTCATGATCATGCATTTGAAACAATCGCACAGCTCATACAGGTCGTGATGTTGATTTCTCATGGGGTGAACAACACCCTTTGTTGCATTGGTCTTGCCAATTTTTGTATGACCACTGCATTTAGCCTGTGGCAGCAGTTGAAAAGGCAGCTGGTTTGGGTGATTGTTACCAAATCTCATAATTATTAAGCCTCTCTACAACTTGTGTTTGACCCATAATGGGAAATTTGGTTTGGTTCTATGTCCATCTGTCCCCATGTAGTAGCTGCACTCCTTATCATTCTAACCCATCCATTTATGTTTTGGTTCCAACTCCTTTGTTGGTTCCAATTTCTTTATTGATTCCAATATCTTTGTTGTCCCCAATTTTTTTATTGTTGATGTTGCTGCTCCTACTAAGCAGCCTTTGTTATATTTGTGCCAATGGTGAGACAAATTGCCCCGGTTGTTGGAGTTTGTGGGGGTGCTTGACCCTTATTTGCAAGCGCGTTTGGATTATACCAGCACACCTCATTTGGGTGGTCCTTCATGCAAATTCCACACTAGAATTGTGGGCGATATCATCATTTCCAAGATTTGAATTTTTTGCTCAATCATACTCTCAACGTCGCTTGATGTTGAAGCTTTCTTTGCCTACGATTTCTCTTTATTTGTCTTCTTTGTATCTTCCTTTGCTTTCTTCATCGCCTTCTTCTTCTTCTTTTGTTTCTTTTTCTTCTCATCATCGTGTAAATCGCTATCAAAATTTCCTTCATTGGAAGCAGAATCTGTATTGGATCCACTTCTGTGTCATTCAAACTGGTGTTAGAATTGTCTTCAGAATCCGTATCCATCTTCTTCTTTTTACCTTTTATTGTGCCAATGCGTCTTTCCACTCGTTTGGCAGATTCTATTAAGGAATTGAATCCATTCAGCTCTACTAGAAGGGCTATGCCTCCCACCACACTACAAACTTTTGGTTGTAGTACTTTGCAAAATATTCTGCCATTGTCTCTGGGGTTGGTCTTTTTGCTTGAGCCAACCTTGCATTTAAATTCAAAAATTGATGAGCGTAGTCTTTGATAGACATTTTCTTTTGCTTCAACTCTCTTAGCTTTTTCCAAACATCACTGACTTTTCTCCTTCCAAAACCTTTCAAGAAACTTATCTCGTAATCTTCTTCGTGTTGTGATCTTGCTATTGCAACCATTCACTCTGTCCTAGGCTCTTGGTTTGGCCAAACATCCACAATCGCCAAACTTGATTGAGTTTTCAAACCTGCAGGGTCTCCCCAATGTTAATGGGTTTTAGCACTCTAGGGAAGAACTCGGATTGAGTGGGTTGTAGTGCAAAGGTGGGGCACCATGTATCTCTCTCTCTCATTTTGGATTGTTGTAATATTAATATCTAATAGAGATATGAGCAAAAAAAGTAGAGAATATATGAAAGGAATCCACATGATGTCATATTACTGTATACACAGATACAGGTTTAAAAAATCATATCTATTTAGAAGCTCTCTATTCCACACAGCATGTGTGGATGGCTACTCCAAAAAAAAAAAGCATTTCGAAGGGTCCTTTTGTATCTTGAAGAACTAACTTATACTAAACATATTTTTGAATACTGGTCCAAGGTCATATTATAGCCAGTCAACATATGCAACTTCAATTATGACAAATTTCTACATGAAAATGAAAACATAGAGAACTTAACCATTACAAAAGACATAAAAATATCTACATCCCTAACAATATAAACCAAAATTAAGTTGAATATAATATAGGCTTGTACATGCCAATGTTGCAAAGACATGAAAGAACTAAAAATTTCATCATTGCTACTACAAAGAAACACATACTACTGAGTAATGAAAAATACTTTAAGCAAATAAAATCCCTCAATAAAGAACATAGGCAAATATTTGATGATGCCTTCATATGTAAGAGAATTCAACAAAAAGAAAGAATACTCTTTTTGTAATGGGCGGAGGAGAACAAGGAAAACATATCTTCTTCTTCTCATTGTCCAAGGATTAGTAAGATATTACAATTAACAAAACTATTATGCAATGACATTAAGCTACCTAAGGTTCTTATGCTTGCATACACCAGAAAAGTAACATATAGCACAGATGGAACCACCATACAATTTTCACTCCATTTGCTGCTATGGCAAGACCTAACATCCTTCACATGGGAAAAGATAGGTTCTTTGAGTGTCCT
This sequence comes from Dipteris shenzhenensis, assembly GCF_047967505.1. Classification (NCBI taxonomy): domain Eukaryota; kingdom Viridiplantae; phylum Streptophyta; class Polypodiopsida; order Gleicheniales; family Dipteridaceae; genus Dipteris; species Dipteris shenzhenensis. Next base: position 56,581,296 of record NC_141611.1, on the reverse strand, counting down.
ATAGAAGCTAGTAGAATTGCTTGTATTTGATGAAATGTTACTCATAAGTAGAAGAAAGTTTCATGTTTTGTAGACCTTCGCATGTGGCCCTTGAAAAGACATTTTAATGAGTAATTTGGGGATGTGAACACTTGTGGCAATTTCTACCAAGCACAACTAGTGAACGGCGCATGGGTCTTCAACCGACACATTGGACTCCATGCCTAACACATATTGGCAGCTAAAATAAATACTCTAAGCTAACAATAACAATGAGACAAAGAGAAAATGATTCTTAAATGCTTTAAACTCATTTCAAAAATGCACTCATATACAAGATCAAATTGTCTACATAAACAACAAAAGATTGCATCCACCACCACAAGATCATACCTTCCCACACCTCTTCTACACAAACTTGTAGATGAACAAACACAATGAGTATGTCCTTCAAATCACATAAGGCAAGAGTTATGTACTAAGAGCAATAGATTACTTTACAGAAACACTTCTCATAGCAAGGAAGAATTGGAAGACTAAAGAAATAGAGAACAACTATGGAAATTTGAGTTATATTTCAAAAATACAAACCAACAAGATAGACTTGTGGTGTAGATGGAGTCTTCAAGGCCATGTTGACATATAATGGCAAAGAAATAATATGGATAAAATCCTCACATACAGACATAGGAATAAATACAAGACACAATAACATAAATGCACCACACACATAAATCAAGAATGGACTCCTATTTTCACTATAACAAAGGAAGTACAAATAGGACCCTCAAAAACAAGCATATTTACTATCACAATAGCAATATAAATTAGGTATCATACACACATAGCAAGAGAGGGGAAGATGGAGGGAGCCTTCTTCTTGTTCTTCTAAATGAGAATCTCACAAAACATGACATAAACTAAGTGCACCATATATACATGGGCACTAGAACTATAACACAATAATAAAATAAATGTGTCATATATACATGGGCACTAGAACAACAACACAACTACATCTAGAATATGGGATAAGATAAGTGTGTGTCTTACTTATTGGTCACCCGTGTGCTCTACCTATTAGTGATGAACAAACAGATAGAGACGTGCATATCCATACATCTCAACACTCCCCTTGAGCTCAAGTAACAAGGAGGATGAGTGCTTGAGCTTGCACTACTCAAGCAATGTGTTCCCATAAACTCGTAGAAGTAGTCATACTTCTCACACGGGCAATGCCTTCGTGAATATTTCTACAATTTGCTACTTGACACATGTTGCAAGTCCACCCCTCCACTGAGGATCTTCTCTCGAAAGAAATGCTAGTGGACCTCTATGTGTTTTGCACTAGGATGAAACATAGGATTACTAGCTAGCATGATGCTGCTAATATTATCACAATAAAGAGGTTTCTTATCCACCACATCATAGCCAATCTATGCTACCACACTACATAATCAGACAGCCTCACATGGCGCAACTGTTGCCCCTCTATATTTAGTATCTGTAGAAGATGATGCAACGGTCAGATTCTTCTTTGAAGACCATGAAACTGCAACCCCTACAAAATTGAATACATGCCCTAATGTATACCTCCTGTCATCTGCCCTACCTACCCACAGCCTGCCTAATCAGCATCTATGTATGCATAAATATTGGGCTCTACATTATCCCTATAGTGCAAACCATATCCAAGTGTATGCTTGACATACCGCATGATCCTGTGAACCACATCCAAGTGTATGCTTGACATACTGCATGATCCTATGAACCAAATCCAAGTGTACCTTCTTGGGTGATTGCATAAAATTGGCTAACTACTCTGAGTGCATACTAAAATCCAAACAAGCTGCAATGGTGAGGTAAATCAAGCTTCCTACCATTCTCCGATACACCTTTGGATTTCCTATCTCATCACATGTATGTACTGACAACTTAGCATTTGGATCAAGTGGTTTACTCATGGGCTTGCATGCAGCTAGGCCATACTTTGCAAGCATGTTTAACACATAATGACAATGTAACATACATGTATCATCACCTTCCCTGATGACCTCTATACCAAGGACATAATGCGACTCTCCAAGATATTTCATCTCAAACTCAGCTTACAACAATTGAGCTTTCACTTGAGCTATGAGTTGCTCATCATTTGATGTGATTATGAGATCATCCACATATAGAATGATTAGCACTTTCTCACTCCCCCTGACTAATTCAAAGAGAGATGGGTCAATTGGACATGCATAAAAATCCAACTGTTGCAAATAAGTAGTAATGTGGCCATGCCAAGCTTGTGGTGCTTACTTTAGCCGGATTAAAGGTCTCTTCATAATTAATGCCATATTGTTGAGAATTCCCTTTACCAACCAAATGGGCCTTGTACCTGCTCACACTGCCATCTGTGTTATGCTTCACATTGTAAACCCATTTGTAGCCTATGACATTCTTGCCTTCAGGAAATTCAACAAGTGACCATGTCTCCTATAGCTCTAAGGCTGCATCTCCTCATCCATGACTCGTATCCATTGTGGCTACTCAATGGCATCCTTGAGCTCCTTATCTTGTAACTTATTTGTCATATAGGCATGGTGCACTACCACAAACCCATCATAAGTATGCTTTTACACTAGGTATCTCACCAGTGTGGGCCTCCAAGGTAAAATGCTTTTCGATGTACCTTCAGCATGAGGTTTTAAGACAATTTACTGCTCAAAAACATCAACCCTTGATAAAAATGCCACATTTGGCCTGGAAAACTCTGCATCATGTGGCTAAATGTTAGTGGCTCCTTGAGCATTAGAATGTGGATTGCTCAATGCTGACATGGACCCAGTAAACTCATGATTTTGGGTCTAATTTACTACTATAATATCAGCCATACTTTTGACATTTTGAAGCATGTTTGTATTTCTTGCACTTGTCCTTAGCCGGCCTCTGACCAAGGATTCACCATTTCTATTATAGTGACTCCACTTCCTGACCCGAATGAAACCTTTGCATATGGTTTTCCTCGCACTGTGATTTCTACCAATATCCATGAATGTATCTGACATGGAAACCATCGGCTTATACCAGCTCATCGAAAGTAACATCTTTGCTAATCTGTAGCTCCCGTGTTATTGGATTGTAACATCTGTACCCCTTAGACTCTGATGCATGACCAACAAAGATGCATTTTTTAGCCTTTGGATCTAGCTCCTTCCTCTTTTCATCTAGTATATACACTTACCTAATACACCCAAAGACTTTCAAATGGGATACATGTGGCTTTCTCGTTGAATAACCTTCCTTCAATGTCTTATTATGCAATGCCATTGTAGGCATAACATAAACTGCACATTGTATTGCTTCTGCCCAATAGTACATAGGCATATTCTTTTCATTCAACGATGCACACCCTACTTTTGCAATGCTACAATTTTTGTTTCTGCCATGCCATTCTACTCTAATGTGTATGCGCATGAAACTTGTCATTGAACGCCATGCTACTGTAAATATGCAGTAAACTCTTTAGACATATATTCTTCCCCTCCATCTGAACGGATGGTTATGATTTGCATTCCAGTTTCACGCTCAACCATAGCTCTAAATTGATGAACCTTCAAAATACCTCAGACTTCTCATACATGAAATAAACCCATGTCTTCCGTGAGTAGTCATCAATGAATGAGACTGTGAGCTGTGAGGCTATCCATGGATCTGATTAAGTAACTTCAAGCTCTAAAATTACCCTCAGTGGGTGGCTAAATGCATCCACAAGTTGCTCCAATTGAGCATAAACAAAGCATTCATGCTGAACTAGAATTAGGCCTTCATATAATCATGCATCCAATTGTGTTTTCCTTCAATGTCAGTGCATTCCCAAGGCATTCAAAGACATGCTACCAAAACTATTGCAAAACTAGCAACTCTAATATAGCTGTAACATGAACATAGACATGATCATTTTGCTGCTCTAGACGTTGCATTAGCTCCCATATATGATGCACAACTATGTAGAATTCACACCCAAGCTCTATGGTGCTTCCACAAGATGTAGGTCACCTTTCAAAATGACAAGGATATACTTCCGGCAATAACTCCAACCACTCTAGATGGCAGTGCAGTGACTATGGCTTGTGGAGAATATATAGAAATTTTGGCCAGAGAGACATAGGTTGCTACTCATTTTGTTGGTGTAATTGGGGAGGATGGAAAAGGTAGCGTTGTTGGATGCATCGCTGATTTCTCGAGTGTTGTCCTACCGTCTGCTCATCGATCACCTTCGTTGTGCCTTCTCCAATTCCTCTTCCATAGCCGTTCCCCCTCGTCATCATCATAGCCTTCAGTCTTCCTCCACACTCCTTCTCATGCCTGCCTGGTCTCTTTCTACCTCTTCCCCCTACCTCGGCGTGAAGTTGGTCTCTGTCTTTCCAAATAATGCTCGCTCTGGTTTGCCGTCCGTCTCTGCTTCATACCTTCTGTCTTCCTCTCTTACAGGGATTCCACTTGCATTTCTGGACGGCAAGGAGATCACCCTCTGGCGCACAGCTTGTGTTTCTGCGCTGGCATCAGAATATCTCACCAGGCATGACGCTCAGGTGTTTCTGATGGTTGGTGCAGGCTCTCTCTGTCCCCATTTGATCAAAGCGCACATAACCGCACGCCCGGCCATTCAGAAGATACTTATATGGAATCGCACATTTGCTAAAGCTGAACTGCTAGCAAGAGCCTTGAGTGAAGAATTGCCAGCGAAGACGGTGTTAGCTTGCTCGGACCTAGAGGAGGCAGCAAGAAGTGCAGACGTGATTAGTTGTGCTACGATGTCAGAGCAACCCCTGGTGCTAGGGTCTTGGTTGAAGCCTGGGACTCATCTGGATCTCGTCGGTTCCTTCACTCCCCACATGAAGGAATGCGACGCCAATGCGATCGGGAAAGGGAAAGTGTATATCGATACATTCGCAGCATGCGAGGAGGCGGGAGAGCTGGTGGGCATGCCTAGATTGAACACATTAGAGGGAACTCTTTCTCAACTAGCAACAGGAGAGAAACAGGGCAGGCAGCACGTAAATGAGATAACTGTCTTCAAGTCTGTCGGTTGTGCGCTTGTGGATCTTGCGACTGCGCAATTAGTCTATGAAAAGTCCTCTTGTTAGGCACATCTTCCATGGCAGGAATGACTAACTGCACCCAGCGCTGACATAGAAACATTATAGCAAGGCTGGAAGTTGCAGTGGCAATCCTCAGGACCAAGCTGATGGTAACAGAACGATTGTGTTGTTGAAAATGATGTCGGTGGGGATATGCCATAGTAGCTAGTCCCTGCCATGCGTGATGGAGTTTATGGTTTTCAATCTTATGAGTGAATAGGTGCCCTCGATCTTGGAAAATTGGCATTAGTATTTGATGCGCTATGAGTGTTGATTAACGTAAGGTGATATTAATGTCGATTGACATGAGTGTCGATTAAGGTGAGTGTTCATTAATGTATTCGAGGGCGGTGGTGGAACGTGCTGGCTGATTCGAGAAAGTTCATGGAAATTCAAGATGCTGATTCAAGATGATATGCGTGATGGAGTTTATGGTTTTCAATCTTATGAGTGACTATTGTGAGATTGAAATTGCACCACTATGTTGTGTTTTTAGAGGATGAGTTTGGGAATGTTCCTAGATTCATCTAGGTATATGCTTCTGCCGTATTAGTGGACATGCAAATTTCACCTTGTGAAGTTTTCGTCCAAGTTGCAGCCTGTTGGTATTGCGATAATTCTTTCTATCTTAAATGGTGCCTTGCCCTATCAGCTGATTCAAGATGATATGCGTGATGGAGTTTATGGTTTTCAATCTTATGAGTGACTATCGTGAGATTGAAATTGCACTATGTTGTGTTTTTAGAGGATGAGTTTGGGAATGTTCCTAGATTCATCTAGGTATATGCTTTTGCCGTATTAGTGGACATGCAAATTTCACCTTGTGTATGAGGGGGAGCTTGGAAATAAAAAAATCTGTAAAGGGGTAGTGAAAACCACAGGAGTATCCACAGGAAGCCCACAAGGGAGGGGGAGGAGAGTATAGCTAGTGAAGGGAAAAGTAGAAGGAAAGGTAAGATTTTGGTGAAAAAAACAGGGCTGTTCGGGAAGGCAACGAAGCAAAGAAACCCCGAAGGCTTATACGACAAGAGGTGCTGGGCTGTACGAACTACGACGAGCTGTATGGAAATATGCACAGGCTGCACGGGGGGAGGCTAACTTTACGGAAATACAGTGCAGGTACGTAATCGTACTGACGCCGTACGGCGATCGTACAACGTACGGACGAAACTACGAAGGGTACTTGGCAAGGACGAAATACCAAACACCTGGCTGAAATAGCTGCTGGGCTTGCCGGATTTGTAGCCTTCCCCACCTTTCCATTTAATAACTTGATTCTGGGGTTTGAGCTCCCGAATAACATCCTTGCCACCATATGGCTCTGAATCTTTACCTTCTAGTCTAGATGGGACCAAGCAAGCTGCTGGGCTTGCCGGATTTGTAGCCTTCCCCACCTTTCCATTTAATCCACTTGATTCTGGGGTTTGAGCTCCACTCAAAATAATAATCTCGAATAACATCCTTGCCACCATATGGCTCTGAATCTTTACCTTCTAGTCTAGATGGGACCAAGGCCGTAGCACCCAATCTCTAACTGCTGTGGCTTGCCAGATCTGTAGCCTTAACCACCTTTCCATAGAATCCACTTGATTCTGGGGCTTGAGCTCCACTCCTATAATAATCCCCCTTAGCATCCTTGCCACCATATGGATCTTTATCTTCTAGTCTAGATAGTTGAACCCATCCAACATTCATGCCTCACTCAAATTCAGAACTGGCAAGTGGGACACCATGGCAAAATGTAGAGAACCTGAAGAGATTAATATATTTCATCACACACATTGCAAGAATTTGACACTGGCACACCTCAGTAAGTTGAAGTCACCTACATTTCTTCAAGCAAAGGTCTTCTCCTTTAATTTGCCCAAGTAGATCTCTTATGTATATCCCCTTGGCTCTGATACCATGTTGACATAGAGGCTTGCTTGCTGCAGCCAAACCCTCACATCACAAGATCTTATTACTACTCAAGGTCACACCCATGAGATTCTACACAGTGTATCAGGGAAGTTCATTGTGCATGCAATGCACATCTGCGGAAGCAATCGTTTAACCCTAGAATGCTTCACATGAGAGAGAGAGAGAGATAGAAGGGACAACATAGATCTCAATATATGTAGCCCAATCAGGTTGGAAGACTGAAAGTACAATATCTGGAAACCACACTCTTCTCCCAACCAAGACCCGACAAGGACCCAATCTTGCCACATTGCTGATGCCACGTCATCTGTTGACACATGCCTGCTGTTTTGCCACCTCAGCAGGTCACCAGACTGCACAGGTCAGCAGCCATACAGTCCACGTGGCCCATGTGCCACATCAGCCTTTTGGGTGTCAGGTGATTTACATGTGGCTGTATGACACCGCCTTGGTGGACAGCCTGGAGCTGGCTTGGATAACCAGGAGCTGTCCTCATCTTGCAGTCCCTCCCATCAAGTGATGGGTAGCAGCCCTATGATGCATGTGCATCTCATCTTCACTTATGCTATGATGCTCATGGCTTCTCCTCAAACGGGAGCCATACAAGTGAGCAGCTAAGATCTAGTGAAGGGTGTTATGTTAGAGTTTATCTCCTACCTCATTGAGTGAGGGCCTTGGTTGTGGGTCTGCCTGCCCATGTGAGGGAGTGTCAGGGCCATTGTTGTGGGTTTGCCCGCCCCAGAGAGGCAGAGGGGGTTCATCAGCAGAGGGGGTTCATCATGGAGGCCTGTGTATGGACAGACCTGTGCGGGGCTGTTGGCCCTTGTTTCGATGACGTGGAGGGGCCGCACGCAGGGTGCGGGGTCTGCAGGGCCTGCTAGTTGGCTGTGTAGAGGGTGCCATCAGCCTGCCTAGGGGCTGCCACCAGGCCGCACGTGTGTGCCTGGTTGGTGCCTTGTTTGGCGAGCCTTTAGGCCCCACACCAGCCCACAACAGCTGACCCTACTGGTCAGTCTGTTGCAGACCAGGTTGGCCCTGGTAGTCGGCCACCTACCCCCCACTAGTCAGTTGATTTGGGGCAGGGGGTGACCCTATAAATAGGGCCCCCTTGCTCCCTTGTTTCTCATCTCAGCTCACAGTTGCGCAGTCACCAGTGGAGGGTTTTTCTCCAGCAGTAGAGGAGGTTTTTCCTGAGATCCTGTGCAAGTCTCTCTTATTTTCTTGTTTTCCTTGCAAGTGTTTGCTGTTTTCTCTCTGTTGTTTCTCCGCACCGCTGCACTTCTCACAGTTATAGAGAGCGGAACATTGACCTTCAACACCCCCCCCAATGTCCACACCCTGGAGAATGGCTTTGGTCCAATGCCAAGAAGCTTTAGCATGACATGAGTCTCCTAACTAATTGATTTTTAAGATGTCTGAACGTTTTCTTTGGTTGGACAGTGCCGTGCAGCTTCAGCATGAAGTGATGAGTCTCCTGACTAAGTGCCTTTGTGAAGATATCTGAACGTTTTCCTTGGTTGGACAGTATAGGAGATTGATCTCCTTGGTGATAGTCTTTTCTTGAACAAAATGGTACTGAACCTCAATACAATATGCTTTGTTTGAGTATGGAATGTGCGGTTCTTTGCAATGGCTATGCAACTCCGATATTTGCAGTGCAGTATGGAAGAATCATCTTGCTCCATGTCATCTAGGAACCACGTGAGCCGTATTGCTTGCGAACCCCCTGATACTCTGCCTCTGTCCAAGAGAGTGCAATGGTGGGTTGCTTGTTGCTCAAACCACAAGACACATCTCCCTGCCAGTATAAATCTAGGGTTGCATGATGTGAATAGAGGGAGGTTCTTACTTAACCCTTTCCCTTGCCCTTTGCTTCAGCATTGATAACTTTGTCAGTGCTTGTGCCGTCATACATGAAATAGAGATGGAAGAGGCAATATAGGTCTGAATATATGTAGACCAGTCAGGCTGAAAACAGAATCTCCACCACCAGAACAATATCTGGAAACCACGCTTTCCTGTACTGGATGCGAGTAGCGTCCTTGCACAACTCCTGCAATGGGAGGTGAAGGAACAATGTGCTAGGATGCACAATTCCTGTTCAAGGGATGAAGTGTGCAACTATGGAGAGAGGGTGAAACTGTTAGTTATATAGCCCTCAGGCGGAACTAGGTCCGGGCCACCCAGGTAGGACCGACCAGTCATAATGCACCAACCAGGGTCTGATGATGCCAACTTGGTGGTCGACCTTGGACCCGACCAAGTCCCGACCTGTAGCAGACCCTGCCATATCATTGATTGAGCTGGCATGTGGCTGTTGATTTGCCACATCGGTAGGTCACCGGGCTGCCCATGTGATGTCATGTGGCTGTGTGCCACATCATCACCTTTTGTGGACACAAAGAGCTGTCTTCATTTTGATGGGTGGCTGTCCTACGATGCATCTGCATCTCATCTTCAGCTATGGTATCATGCTCATGGCTTCTCGTCAGATGGGGCCTTACAGATGAGCAACTAATTTACAGTGAAGGTTAGAGAGGGTGGAGCATCGACCTTTGATACAGAGGTATATCATAGATGCAATCACAGATTTGAAAGAACATGCAATAATGTGAGCAGCAAGTTATGCATATAAAGCTCCACAATCGTGGACTGATTCAAGTACAAAAGTGTCCCACCACACCCCACACCTTCAACCAAGGGTTGCTCGAAATCGGTCACCAAAAAGGGGGTCAAATGCTCCAAGATCTGCTGAAATAATTCTTCGCTCTGCTGAATTGCTACCTACCTTTTCTTTGTCCTTGATCCGGGCTTCATTGGTTTTGCTGGATAGGAGACTTAAGCCCATGAGGCCGTGTTTGTAGTGGTAGGGGCTAGTCTATCCCCCACCTATGTGTAGGGTGACTAAGTCAATTAAATGCTGGCCCTTTACTTAGGCAGCCAGCATGCTGCCTACATTGTAACTCTTGGCCTCTCAATTTGCTCTTGTGCCATCCCTCTTCGCATGACCACATGGCCGTCCTTTAATCCCACTCGTAGGTTTCCTTCCTTGCTGTCCTCTTTTGGGGACTCACATAAGGGAGGTGACCCTTATATTCCAACAAGGTGAACAATGGCTGAAGTTGTCTCATTCTCAAAATGACTTTTCATCAGTGAACATTACTAGATCCCATGTATTGGAGGGCAGATCCTGGGGATTTCTCTAACTCCTATTGGCCAAAAGTGACTGTTAGAAGAATGGTCACTAACCCAACTGTGAGCCCCCATTGAGAGAACAATGGGTTAGTAGACCAGGATAGGTAGGCCTACCGTGAATTGGAGAGCAGGCTGGTGCCCAATGTCTGTGACTGTTTGGAAAGCATCTGGAGCAGTACTGGGCAGCAAGTGTGGCAGTGCAGCAAGTCTGCGGGGCAGTATGGCAGTACAGCACTGCCAGGGCCTTAAAAATACAGGCCTGGCAGTAGGACAGCAGGAGCAGGTCGCAGGCAGCAACGGGCCTGGTCGGGGTCGGCATCAGGTCAAGTCAGGGTCAGCAGCATATGGTCAGACTGTTTGCTTACATAGTACACCCTTTATTTTTATTTTTTTTTAAATATTTTTTTTGGGGGGGAAGGCGGGTGCAGTTGTTGCACACTCAATCAGCCATATTGAAGCCCTTAGAGGTAATGCAGACTGAGGTGTGTTTGAGCACATAGCTCCCTGTAGATCTCAGCAGTGCAATCATCCTTGATTGCTGTTTACCCAGCATAGCAGTGCAATCATCTCATGCCGGCTGCAAACCTGCAAGGGCGGGGCGGGGCGGGGCGGGGCGGGGGGGCAAACTCAATCAGCCACACTGAAGCCCTTCAGAGGCAACACAGACTGAGTTGTGTTTGAGAAAATAGCTCCCTATAGATCTCAGCCGTGCAATCATCCTTTATTGCTGTTTACCCAGCATCTTTGCTGGATGTGTTTAGCTCTTCTCTGATCTGTTTTTCCCACGCTTGTGGACGGATGCAGCATAGTGGCATAGAAATGTGTTTCATATGTTTAAGAAACGTGTAAACCATGGCAATGTTTCATGAGTTTGAAAGCTGTTTCAAATAAAGTTGCTTTTCCCTAAGTTTGCTTGTTAAGAAAAGCGTGCAGAAATGAACACGATTAGACGTTTGATAGCGGCGTATTCTTGCATGGAGTTTCTGTGAAGTTTGTGTGCACAAATCAAGTCTGATTTTAGTCGCCCTGCAGCACAAATCGAGGCCCTTGCTGTTTTCGAGGTTTGTGTGCACTAAAATCTGCAAGCAGATTCCAACATCCTTTCTTCTCTGCGCAATCTCACACGTCTGAGCGACATGCCTGATTTTTTGTCATCCTCTCAGGCCGGCTGCAAACCTGCAGTTACAGCTTCTAAGTTCTTCGCAAGATGTGTCAAAAGGGTAGTCCAATGTGGAACCATGCCACCTTTGATAGTTTCAGCGCAAAACATGGTGGGAGTGATACATAGTGTCTTGTTGATATTCTTTTATCAACAAGGAATCCCAATCCTTGGGATAAAGACTTTCCCGGTACTTTCGGGTTCCCACCACCACGGGGTAGGGGTCATTGCACTAGGCAATGTCCGTGGTGGTTCAAATGTTTTAGACAAACTACAATCCAATCTTCTAGCCTTGTTGATGGACACCATCCATCACCGAAACTCATCCAGATTCTTATCATGCTGCAGATTCTTAGTAATGGATTTTTATTGTTTTCATTCTTTGGTTAAGGAGGGTGTCTTATGTAATATGTTTTATAATTTCAAGAAACTTGCAATGGCCATGCCTGTTCACGAGAAATTCATAGATCATGCTTGTTATCACTTTAGCGAAAGTGACAAGTCCCAAATTTTCTAGACAAGCAATTGGAAGTGCCGGAGCTGTCTTGAAGTTGGATGTATTTTCACATGGGGACTTCATGATAGCCATATGTGATGACAACATGAAGAGCCAATGTGTACTAAAGTTGAGGACAAACTCTAAGAAGTACTTCTTACAAGAAGTGCCAAACTCCGCAAAGTATTCATATATAAGTGATGCCTCGAGTTATCTTAAGGCTATATGGGATGCATTACCAGATATTCAAGATGGTCAAGATGGTGGTACATACACTTGGATCTTCTTAGGGTTTTGTACAACCTTTACCTTTGGTCCCAACTATCCAACCGTCGTAGGTGCAGACTACAATGAGCAAGAAAAAGAAAGACATCGTCAAAGTTTGATGCTCATATGGAAGCTATAGTTGTTCCTTGAAGAGGAGAAAAAAGGCCTCGATATGAAAGAGTTGACCCAAAAGTAACCCAATTACAATGTGGTGAGAGGTTAAATGATGATAATTGTGACAATAAGGATGAAGAAGTTAGAGACGCCAAGCTTACAGAATCACTACTTGCAGATACTTTTATAAATGCTGATCTACACTCCGATAGTGATGAAGGATATATATGGGGATTCTTACAATATTCAGTGTAGACAACACACATCAATCAAGCTACTTTGTTTACCAATCAAAGAAAGCTGGATGAGAAGTTTGCAAGAAAGTTATATGAGGATGCAAGACAGGCCAAAACACCAGCTCCTAGAAATATCACGCTACGTTCAATATCATTCAAGAAGCTTGTAAGTGACAATTCAATGTTGTATGATGTATCTAAACGTACGCGTGCAGACTTCTTTACAACATTTCAAGAATTCAGATAGATTGACATTGTTCGTGAAGCGGCGCTTTATGAGAGCAGATACAAGGATGATGATGAAAAGAAGTATATGCTATCTAGAAACAGATTCCTTGAAAGGTGCAGGTTTGAGCCCATTGATGGACAACACTTCTATGAGGCATGTAGAATTGCATTTGAGGAGAGCAAAAGAGGAAACTTACCATCTGAGGAGTATATGCAAAAGTTTGCAAGAGTCATCGCTTAAATTTGTTTGCTCGAAGATGATTCGAAGTATATATTGGAATCCCTCAGGCTCAATAATGAACTTTTTCAAAAGAAGAAGAAAACTCTTTCAGAGGTTGTTCTTAAAGCAAGAGAGTTATGGATTGGGTGCGGGAAGCCACTACTCTCAAGGGGTAAGAGACCCACTATGGATTACTTAGGAAAGCAGGCGCGATTTTATAGGTGCTTGACAGTTGTTTTAAATGATGTTCAGCCAAGTCTTCTAGAAGTTACAAGAGCCGTCAATAAATATAGGGATTATACGTGCATTGTATTTCGTCCTGAAACGATCTTTCAATGTATTGTGGATGTATGCATTGCATTCGAATCTGGTACGATATCCTTTGAGTCACCTGAGCACGAGGTAAACAAGAAGCAAAAAGTAATAAAGGTTATGTCAATTATTTGTTGGAAGCCATTAAGATACAGTACTGACAAAATCGTAAAGGTTGTTTGCCAAAAGTTACTAAATGGAGAATGCTTTTTTGGTAAGAAGAGTAAGCAAGGAAGCCTTGAAGAAATAGTTAACCAAGAAGTAAACGCGAAAGTTGCATATGGAGCATTAAAGTATTTGCTTCATTCAGATGAAAAGTTGGTGGATCAAAAGTATGATGTGGACAAGCAAAAAGCACATGCGCTAGGAAAAATGGTTGACAAGAACTGGGCCTCGCAATGAATAAAATCATGGGATAAAGATGCAACACCAACAAAGGAGCTTCGAGCTAAGATGCCTATTTGACTCAATACAAGCCATTATTTAAACAAAACAAAACCTTTAGACTATTGAGTATTAGCTCAATCTGCACTCTTGTCGTTTACTTGATCAGCCCCTTCTAGGCTTGCTTCTGCTTTCTCACGCACGGTAGGTGGAATTTTGATCTTCTTGGGCTTCTTCCCTCCTTTCGGTGTCCAACTCCATACTATTGAGTCTGCTTGCTCCCAACGTGTAGGAACTTTGTCATTGCACATCCAAAATTTCTCCCAACAATTTGCATACACTTCTTCCTCGCTTGCATTCTTCTTACGGGAACATGGTGCCCAATACTGTATCAATACCATGTTGTATTCTTTAGAGGAAGTGTTGGATTGAATGTCTGACTTGGCTTCACCCAACCAAATTGGATATATATTGTCGCTTGGCCTCACAAGAACAAAGTCACCCTTTTTTACATCTATAAGAGGTTGGAATGTATCTTTTGGCTTGTTACGTTGTGGACCATAGTAGTGGTCTTCCAATGCCTTTAAACCCATGAAACCTCATTTTTGGTGCTGGTGTTCTGCTCTGCTGCATGTGTTGTCTTTGGCCAAAAGCCTGAACATATATCTTGACTTTGCATAGTTGCTGCAGATTCTAACAATGCATTGATCATGTTTTCCCAATACTGTATCACTGGCATAATATATATAGAATAAGGATCCAGAGAGCCTTTGTCAATACGATGCTTGTTCCAATATTTTATATAGTTCTTTATGCCATTCACCACTTGAGCACTATCTTTTAGGTACTCACACATTGGAAGTATTGGTGGTTCCCCAACTGGCAACAAAGGTTTTCCAAGAGTATCTCTTTTCCACAACTCTATGCCACCATCCTTTGGCATCCAGTGATCTTGCGTGTGATTCATTTTGTACTGCATTACTGGAATGTCATATTGCATGAAAAAATGAAAATGCAGTGGCTTTGAATGTCCAATAAGTTTATCTTGGCCTTCACATAAGTAACCATCAATAAACCCTTTAAAGTCTGGAACCTCTGTCATCATAAAAGGGGCAAGCCTTTAGCTTGTGCACTCGTTGAAGGTTTTCATAAGATGTGCTAGAGTGAGAATGACTTGTCCTCAACTACTTTGAAAAACGGCTAAACAATGCATCAATATCTTCATGGGTATGACCAACCATTAAGAAACCCATCTCTATCATTAAGAAAACTCACCTAGCCACCAACAAAGATAGGTATGCAGAAACATATCTGTTTTTGTTCTTCGATCCACAATTGTCTAATGGCAACAAGAGGTAAGGTGGAAGAGTTTTGAAAGATGTAGTGGATGTGTTATATGTGCTTGCAAGCACTTGTTGAGCATAAGGATTTGACTTCCCATCCATTGATAGATGAATATCCATGGCTATCCTCGAGGTCACGCAATTTAGGAGCTGGCTTGAAGTATTTAAAGAAGTGTGTACAAGATTACCATACTCATGCTTATCTTCTCTTTCCAAGTTACGAAAACACAGTCCTAATGATCCCACGGTAAAGTTTGGGTCTGCGGGCCAAAGACCAAGTGAAAAATGTCCATATGCTTCTTGTCCATGTCCATGTATTAACATTCCAGTCAATGATACTGGCAACTGATATGACTTATCGATATCTTTTGCTCTAACTTTGAGCCTCGGTATGGCTTTCTTCTATTGATCCATCTTATCATGTATGATGCATAAGACTTGTTGAGGGTCCTTCTTTGATTTGTAACGCCATGAATAATATACATACTGACAACTCATTTGTTGTTTCATATGCTCCCTCCTCTCTACAAAGAGCTTTTCACGTTCTGCTGGTATCTTAGTAGTTCCCAATTTCAACTTGATTGCACTACAAAGGCTACACTTTGAGAATGTGCTTATATGAGAAACTGAGACATGCTTGAAGTCTGTGTTCCAAATTCTATTGAAGGTCGACTTTGGAACCTCCTTGTACCCTAGCTCTTTCATGGTCAGATTGACCTCATGCATTATGTCCACTTGTTTGTACATATCTAGAATGGCAAGTTGTGTTTCTCTCATGCCATCTATTGTTGTTCGAGCTTTGTGCAACATCCTTTTAGCACTGTTATTCACAAAGTCATGTAATACAGCTCTTGCCATCTCCACATGATCCCACCCTTTTCTAATGATGCCTTTGTTTCCATGCATGGCATTTGTGCATCCAACATTATGTTGCTCCTTGTACCTGTAGTATGAAGTTTTAGAAATTGTGTGCAATTCATACCATGCCTTGCAACATATTTCCCTCCCATCAAAGCTAAACAGGTGTGACACAACACCTTTTGAATCAATCCGCATAGCATTAGTGAAGCTATTGAAGATATAGGTCATTCAATTCTCCAAGTTCATGCTCCAAAATTCCACTCTCATTTGCAAAAGCAAATTACGATATGCAATCTGACAACACTTCAACTCACAACAATCTATAAGTGCCACTTGTTGAACATCTTCATACGTGCACTTCTTCGTCAAATGGCATTCAATTTCCTCTCTAGGCTTGTGATTGACCATATGATATTTTCTTTTTGTGCGAAGTGGTTTGACATTTAGGCAAGTACTACCACTCCCATCATGTGCTTTGGAATTTTTCAACCAATCATCCATGTAGCTTTCATAGACTAAGGGTTGTAACAATAAGCCATCCTCAAATGTGATCTAATCTCTCTACCATGTCTCTAGCACTGGAATAGAAACTTTAATCTTTTCACTGCTCAAGTTCTCTGAGTGTGGCATATTACCTTCCACTATCACTCCAACATCATTTTCACCTAACTCTTGGAAGTTTACAACCTCATATGGTTGTACTAGAAACACTACCCCTGTTTTAGGTGTTTGTGTCTTATCCTTAACCCATAGAAGAACTTTTTGCTCTCTCCATGTCTCATATACATCATATCCATCTGATCTGCTAAGTTGCAAACTGACATTATGTTCATGCACATCAACCTCCTATGCAATGCTATTTTTATCATAGATCTTTAAGTCTTTCTAGTCCCACCTAATAGTGCTTCCCACTGCATCTCTAAGTTTGCATGTATCCATTGTTGGAAAAGGAAGTTCAATGTCTGCATCAAAACAAACATTGACTGACACAGATACACATGAAGACCCAATTTGCACACCCTGACACAAGCCACCTGCATCATTATTGAATATTGTACCATGTGCAACAACAGTGCCACTAATACTAAGTTCCACCATATCACCAATGTTGAGCATATTGCCTACAAAATGTTCATGACATTGTGTCCAACATCATCATCTTATATAATTCATCTCTCTCTCTCTCTCTCTCTCTCTCTCTCTCTCTCTCTCTCTCTCTCTCTCTCTCTCTCGCTCTCTCTTGTTGACATGCTAATTGGGAGCCAAAAGTATAAGATTGGTTTGAAAGCCGATCTTTGTCTCTTGTGCCCGATGGAGGATGAAAGTTCAAGATCGGTTTTAAAACTGATCTGAGCTGTCATGCATGGTGGATGATTAAAGTTCAAGATTGGTTTAAAAACCGATCTTAATCTCTCATGCCTCATGAAGGATGGAAGTTTAATGGTGGTTTCGAAATTGGTCTTTATCTCCCCTTCCCAATTTAGGATGAGAGTTTAAGAATAGTTTTAAAACCAATCTTGAACTCTTATGCACGATGGATGACAAGAGTTCAAGATCGGTTTTAAAACCAATCTTCATCTCGATCTTCATCCCTCATGCCCGACCGAGGATCAAAGTTTAAGATAATTTCCAAGACCAATCTCGGTCTCTCTTGTCCTATCGATGATGAGCTGTCAAGAACAGTTTTGAAACTGATCTAGTACAGAATGTGTGTCAAGGATTAAAGCAAAAGATCACATTTAAAATAGATCGTGGTCACTCACACACAATGGAGGTTGAAATTTTAAAACCGATCTAGATCTTGATCTCTCATGTCCGGATATTTTAAAACCTATCTCAAACTCCACCTGTCATATGAAGGATGAAGCCAAGATTGGTTTTTAAATGATCATGGTCTCTCTTCATGGAAAATATTAAAATTTTGTTAAAACCGGTCTTGGACTCTTAGGTGAGTTGGAGGATCATTGATCAAGATCGATTTTGATACTGATTTTCATGTCGGAAGCTGAATGGAGGAAGAGAATTTGAGTTTGTTTTTAAAACCGATCATGGTATCCATCATATCATGTGAAGGTTCAAGCCAAGATCAGTTTTTAAACCGATCTTTGTCTCTCAACCATGGTAAAGTTGAACATCAATCATGGAGTCTTATGCATGGTGGAGGATCAAAGTTCAAGGTCGCATGAAGGATGAAAGTTTGAGATCAGTTTTGATCTTAATCTCTCAAGCCAGATGAAGGATGAAAGTTTGAGATCGGTTTTAAAACCGATCATGGCCTTCAACATGTCATGTGGAGGATGAAACCAACATCAATTTTAAGGATGATCTTTGTTTCCATCATGGAAAAATTCAAGATTGGTTTTAAAACCGATCTTGGACTCTCATGTGGACTCTCATTCATGGTGTGGACTAAAATATATGTAAATGTTTTATTATGGTATTCGAAAGATATTTTAATTAAAGTGTACTAAAATACATAGTACAAACGTAATAAAATTACTTATATTAATACTTTGAACCTTAAATTTTATCTAGAACCTAAACTAAAAATGATTAATTTTAACTAACTCCCTAAATAACGTTTTGTTTAAATTCCCTATCTATCGTTTTATTTTAATTCCATAGCTAACGTTTTATTTATCCTAACAAACATTTAATTTAAATTCCCTAACAAGCGTTTTATTTATCCCTAACTAAAATATAATTACATGCTTTATTATGGGTTTTTAAATATATCTGACATATTTCTCCTTATCCAAAAATATTTTTTTGATTAAAGTGTACTAAGATACATAGTCCAAACTATTCCAAATATGTTTTACTAAATAAAATATTAATAGAATACGAAAACATATTTTAAATCTCTTCCATATTATATCCATTATTAATTAAATTATTTTATATTCATATGTTATATATATATATATATATATATATATATATAAAACTTAAGTTTTAATAAATAAACCCTATAGAATATTAAATATGTATATGGAATAAATAAAATATATTAAATACTAGGCAACTCTTATGCTAAATCCCTAACTAATGTTTTAATGAACTCCCTAACTAACGTTTGATTTAAATTAACTAATATGACTAATTAAGCTAAAGTTTAAACCTTAAAATGTATCCTAATCCTAGGCTAAAAATGATTAATTTTACCTAACTCCCTAGCTAACGTTTTATTTAAATTTCCTAACTAACTCTCTAACTAATGTTTAAAAATTAATATGACTAATTAATGTTTAAACCTAAACTAACATTTAATCCTAAACTTGAACTAACATTTAACCTTAATATGACTAACTCATGTGTAATCATAAACTAATGTTTAAACCTTAACTAATGTTTAACCTTCACTAACATTTAAACCTAAACTAATTTGTCTAATTAGCCTACTAACTATCCTAAAACTAAATTAAACCTAAACTAACTAACCTTAACTAATTAGCCTAGACTAAGTCAGTAACGTTAAATTAGCCTAAACTAATTAGTCTAGGTTTAAACCTAAACTAATTTAACTAATTAGCCTAGACTAAGTCACTAGCGTTTAACCTTAACTAATTAGCCTAAACTAATTTAACTAATTAGGCTAGACTAAGTCACTAGCATAAACCTAAACCTAAAGGCCTAAGCTATTGGAGTAGGCATACCGTGAGCTACAACGCTGCCATCGCCATCGCCCTCACGTAGTTTGAGTCTGCCATCGCCATTGCCCTCACGATCAGAGTCTGCAATGCAAACCGAGTCCTCCATCACCATCGCCTGCATTAAGTATTGTCTCAAAGTTTGCCTCACCCTCACGCTCTCTCTCGGAGTCTGCATTAAGTATTGTCTCAAAGTTTGCCTCACCCTCACGCTCTCTCTCAGAGCCCTGCCCACACTTCTCAACGCCATCTCCCTCAGTGTCTGCATAAACGTCTTCATCATGCACAGGGACGAGTCAAATAACATCTTCATCTACTGCTTGTTCTTGGACTTCGACGGAGTTGTTGTCTGCATCAAGCTTTGGGAGGTCGTCTGCAACGCGCGCTCCATCGCCATGGGGCAGCGTCATCTTGGAGAGGAGGTGGGCTCTCTCTCTCTCTCTCTCTCTCTCTCTCTCTCTTATGGTCGCTCTCTCTCTCTCTCTCACGCTCTCTCAGAGTCTCTCACTCTAGTCTCTCATACACTCTCTCTCTGTCTCTCTCTCTCTCATGCTCGCACTCTCTCTCTCTCACTCTCTCTCTGTCTCTCTGTCTCTCTCTCTCTCTCTCTCTCTCTCTCTCTCTCTCTTTAAAGGGGGAGATTGCAGTCAGCTCACTAATTACAGGACTATCATGGTAGGATCCATTATGGCAATGCTCTTCAGCACAATTATTGAAAATGAGCTGAGTCTATGGGCCGAGCTGAATAGAAAAAGAGCCATTGGACAGGCAGGCTTCAGGAAGAACCATAGTACAGCTGATCATTTGATTACTTTGAGGGTACTAATGGAAGAAAGCATGCTAAGAGGACAGCCCCTTTTTTGTTGCTTTATTGATTTTACAAAAGCATTTCACACTGTCCCCAGGAACCATTTGTGGGAAAGATTGGTGCATTTAGAAGTGCATGATCATCTGAGAATGGCAATCTTTAGAATGTATGAGAAAGTAGCATGCCAACTAAAAGGGAATAATGGGCTGTCAGCCACATTTTATAGTAACATGGGAGTCAAACAAGGCTGCCCATTATCCCCAACATTGTTTGGTCTATTCATAGACAAGCTGGAAGAGTTAATTCATATGATGCTACAGGGAGAGCAACCAACGAGTCCCCAAATATGTGGATATACCATTCTACTATTGCTTTATGCAGATGGTGTGATCTTCTTCTCTTACACAGCAGAGAATATGCAGCGGATGATGCACACCCTCCATAAATTTTGCATGGAGAGTGGTCTAATAGTTAATGTCAATAAGACCAAAATGATGGTAATAAAGACAATACATCCAGCCAACATCCCAAGAATTATGTATGATAAGAAGGAAATCGAGAGGGTGCAAACTTTCAAATACTTGGGGATAGATGTACCATCTAACCATAGATGGGGAGATTGTGTTCAGAGGAGGATTGATGCAGGATGGGGTAAGTGCTACCGCTTTGAAAATGACTGCAGAAACAATGACACCACGAGATGGGATATTAGGCGTGTGCTATTTGATGCATATGTTATTCAAACAGTGCTTTACGATGTGGAGATATGGGGAGGTAGCATTTCAGCATCAAAATGGAATGACACTGAGAAATTGTAGAAGTCATTTCTCAGAAGGCATTTAGGAATTAAGTCCACCACACCATACTCAATCATGCTTCTTGAAACTGGTTGCAGACCCATTGAGCTGAGAACACTAGAAAGAGTCTTCAAATATATAAAGAGGATTCAAGATATGCAAGCACATAGGTTACCAAAGAGAGCATGGGAGGCAAGCAAGAGACCTCAAAAAACAAACAAGAGCAAGATGCTATCATCTAGATGGGGCTATGACATTAAAGGCTGGTTCCAAAGATGGGAAGTTGCTTCTTACCTAGATGCAATGCCAAGGGAAGAGGAGAAAATGACATTTTCTATAGCCCTTTTAGAAGCACTACACAGTAAATGGCAATTAGCGAAGAAAAGGACCAAATATGAATATTATTGTGAGAATATCAACCTCAACTATTGGACCACATACTCTTAGAAAGAGAACAAAGCACACAAATATATATGCACACCTATCTCTCTCAGGGCAAGAAGAAGCATCGCAATCATCCGAATGCGATCATACTCCCTAGAAGTGGAGAAAAAAGCATGGGAAGGAGTATCAAGGGAACAAAGACTCTGCCAGCTATGCAATTTAGATGAAGTGGAAAATGAGGCACATGTTCTTTTGACATGTCCGCGATATGAGCATCTAAGAGAAGATTTCAGCAATGTCACGCAGCATCACAATAGTTTGGAGAGCTTGCTTTCCCATCCTCACCTCATAGCCTTGGGCAATTACATTACCAAGGTCCTTGCATACCATGACCAATGTATTACATAGGTAGCAACATGCTAGCTATCCACTCCACCCTTCTTCAAAGAAGGAGACTTTTTGTAACATTCCATTGGGTCCCATGGGTCGATTTCAGGCCCCCAGAGGACGATAATAATAGTTTCTTTCTTTCTTTCTTTCTCACGGTCACTCTCAAGCTCTCTCTCTCTCACGGTCACTCTCTCTCTCTCTCACGATCTCTCTCTCTCTCTCATGCTATCTCTCTCTTACACACTCTCACGCTATCTCCGTCTCTCACGATCGCTCTCAAGCTCTCTCTCTCTCATATCACTCACGCTCTCTCTCTCTCTCACACACGCACACTCTCTCTCATGCTCTCTATCTCTCTCTTTGATATCACTCACGCTCTCTCTCTCTCGGTCTCTCTGATATCACTCATGGTCTCTCTCCTCGGTCTCTCTCTCAGACTGTCTCTTTCAAGTCTCTCTCTCTCTCTCTCTTTCACTCTCAAAGTCCTCTCTTTCACCCACATCCTCATAATCTCTCTCTCTCTCTCTCTCTCTCTCTCTCTCTCTCTCTCTCTCTCTCTCTCTCTCTCTCTTGTTGACATGCTAATTGGAAGCCAAAAGTACAAGATTGGTTTGAAAGTCGATCTTTGTCTCTCGTGCTCGATGGAGGATGAAAGTTCAAGATCGGTTTTAAAACCGATCTGAACTATCATGCATGGTGGATGATAAAAGTTCAATATCAGTTTAAAAACCGATCTTAATCTCTCATGCCTCATGAAGGCTGGAAGTTTAATGGTGGTTTCAAAATTGATCTTTGTCTCCCATTCCCAATTTAGGATGAGAGTTTAAGATTGGTTTTAAAACCAATCTTGATCTCTTATGCACGATGGATGACAAGAGTTCAAGATCAGTTTTAAACCAATCTTCATCTCGCAATCTTCATCCCTCATACCCAACCGAGGATGAAAGTTTAAGATAATTTCCAAGACCAATCTTGGTCTCTCTTGTCCTATGGATGATGAGCTATCAAGAACGGTTTTGAAACTGATCTGGTACAAAATGCGTGTTAAGGATTAAAGTAGAAGATCACATTTAAAATAGATCGTGGTCACTCACACACAATGGAGGTTGAAATTTTAAAATCGACCTAAATCTTGATCTCTCATGTCCGGATCGATTTTAAAACCTATCTCAAACTCCACCATGTCATATGAGGATGAAGCCAAGATTTGTTTTTAAATGATCATGGTCTCTCTTCATGGAAAAGATCGTATTTTTGTTAAAACCGATCTTGGACTCTTAGGTGAGTTGGAGGATCATTGATCAAGATCGATTTTGAAACCGATCTTCATGTCGGAAGCCAAATGAAGGAAGATAATTTGAGTTTGTTCTTAAAACTGATCATGGTCTCCATCATATCATGTGAAGGTTCAAGCCAAGATCAGTTTTAAAACTGATCTTTGTCTCTCAACCATGGTAAAGTTTGTTTAACATCAATCATGGAGTCTTATGTGTGGTGGAGGATAAAAGTTGAAGGTCGCATGAAGGATGAAAGTTTGAGATCCGTTCTAAAACTGATCTTAATCTCTCATGCCAGATGAAGGATGAAAGTTTGAGATCGGTTTTAAAACCGATCATGGCCCCCAGCATGTCATGTGGAGGATGAAACCAACATTAATTTTACAGATGATGTTTGTTTCCATCATGGAAAACTTCAAGATCGGTTTTAAAACCGATCTTGGACTCTCATGCATGTTGTGGATGGTGAAAGTTTGAGATCGATTTTAAAACTGATTATGGTTTCCATCACATCCTGTGGAGAATGAATCTTAAAACCAATCTACATCTCTCATCATGGGACAGTTTAAGATCGGTTTTGAAACCGGTCTTGGACTCTCATGCATGGTGTGGACTAAAATATATTTAAATGTTTTATTATGGTGTTCTAAAGATATTTTAACTAAAGTGTACTAAAATACATAGTACAAACATAATAAAATTAGTTATATTAATACTTTGAACCTTAAATTTTATGCAAAACCTAAACTTAAAATGATTAATTTTAACTAACTCCCTAAATAACGTTTTGTTTAAATTCTCTATCTACTGTTTTATTTTAATTCTGTAGCTAACGTTTTATTTATCCTAACAAACGTTTAATTTAAATTCCCTAACAACCGTTTTATTTATCCCTAACTAAAATATAATTACATGCTTTATTATGGGTTTTTAAATATATATGACATATTTCTCTTTATCCAAAAATATTCTTTTGATTAAAGTGTACTAAGATACATAGTCCAAACTATTCCAAATATACTTTTATCTATTCCAAATATGTTTTACTAAATAAAATATTAATAGAAAACGAAAACATATTTTAAATCTCTTCCATATTATATCCATTATTAATTAAATGATTTTATATTTATACATTTTATTAAAATATTTTTTAAAAAATATATTTCTTAAGTTTTAATAAATAAACCCTACAAAATATTAAATATGTATATGGAATAAACAAAATATATTAAATACTAGGTAACTCTTTCACTAAATCCCTAACTAACATTTTTACAGACTCCCTAACTAACGTTTGATTTAAATTAACTAATATGACTAATTAGGCTAAAGTTTAAACCTTAAAATTTATCCTAATCCTAGGCTAAAAATGATTAATTTTAACTAACTCCCTAACTAACATTTTATTTAAATTTCCTAACTAACTCCCTAACTAATGTTTAAATGTTAATATGACTAATTAATGTTTAAACCTAAAGTAGCGTTTAATCCTAAACCTAAACTAACGTTTAATCCTAAACTTGAACTAATGTTTAACCTTAATATGACTAACTCATGCATTAGACGGTAGGGTGGAACTTGTGCTGCTACATAGCTAGTGAAGGTCAGGGGTACCTAGAAGATCGGATGCTACAGAAGGAGTAGGAGAGTTGGGTGGAGCCAAACTAGTGAAGAGGGCTTCAAAATCCCTCAGACATACGAGGTCTTGCATTTCCTCATTCAAGCTCTCTGTCTCGTTGGAGCTAGATGGATCCTCCCGTCAAGGCACTAACACTGAGTGAGAGTTAGGAACCGAGCTTTTGATTTGGATCGATCCCAAGTTAGGGCAAAAGGTGGGTTGAGCGTAGCTCAAAACACTGTCCTTAGGTGTGGGTTCCTTGGACAAAAGTCTTACAGATCTCAAGTGCATGTATAAGATCTATAAAGTGGTACACTCTGGCTGAAATTTTAATTCTATATTTTTTGGACTTCCCCAGAGATATCCCGATGGTCATGGGGATAAGGCTAAGGTGATGAGCGTAGGGATGGCAATGGTCATAGGGGATGGCAATGGTCGTAGGGATGGCAACGATTGTAGGGGTGGGAAGTGACATGTGTCGATGGGATTCAATGTAGGTGGTATCGCCCCGATCGTGGGGTTAGCGCTACGGCTACGAGCAGTGGGATGATAAGGTCAATGGGATGCCACTATAGCGATGGGTTCGGGGTTGACAGTAAGGCAATGGTCATAAGGATAGACCTTGGGCACCAGTCAATGGGCTATCTATCTCAGTGGGATGCGAGTATAGCGACAAGTGTAGGGTTTACAGTAAGGCAACGGATCGTGGGCATAGCTCAAGGCCACGGGTTAATGCCTGTCAGACCGACAGGATCATTGATTCTGACATGTATTAATTGAGGCGATGAGTTAGATGGTGGTTAGATGTTAGGTCATGGGGATAAAGACTAAGTTGGTGGGTCAATGACTATTTGACCATGGGGATAGCACTATGGTGATGGGTCGATGGGTTAACGCTATGGCAACGGTCCATGGGGATACGAAATTTTTGGGAACACAAATTTTTCTTCTGAGTTTCTGTGCTAGCTCTGAGTGTTTGTGGGTGCTATGCACTACCTAAACCACCTATACTAAACAAAAAAGAGCAAAAAACATCAACTTTGGGTGCATGAATGAGAGATTTCTACAAGTTGGGTTGTTCATCCTCAAGAACCATTTCAAGATTGAGCTTCCATCTCCATTTTTCAATGTTTTTGTTAAGATTTGCTATCACAAATACCTTAGCAATTTTATAAGCTACCTTCTTGTCACTTCAAAACACTAAAAAACATAAAAAACAAGCTTCCCATGCTCAAAAATGCAAGTTTTCGATAGAAAATGATAGTTTTCATCTCTTTTCCATCCAAACATACACTCCTTCACTCTTTCCTCTCCTACAACTCCACTAACAAAGCTCCAAGTTAAGCTTGAAACAATGTGCAAATGGGTAAATGATGAGAGAAGGCAAATGCAATGCAAAAGCATACCTCGAACTCCCTAGCAATGGTGCCAAAGATGTGTAGTCTCAATGGTGACTGACGTGTCATGGGGATCTTGAAGGAATGCCGATGGAGCCTCCACTCCAAGCTACTCCTTGTGAGAGCAATACAAAGCACGAGTCATCCGCATGTGCAATCTATTTCCATGAGAGAAAGAGGGAAGAGGGAGAAGGGAGGGGAGAAGGTAGGAAGAAGGAGAAGGGAAGAGGAGAGTGAAGGGGGATGGAGTGGGAAACACATAGGCACTACAAGGGAAACAAGAGAACACCCAAAGACACTCTTGAAAGAGAAGAGGGAGCTTGTATTCCAAACTTGTGCATACAACAATGAAGACCAAAGTCAACCATTTGGCCTTTTATACAAGTCACCTTTTGAAGGGAGGGCCAACCCTTTTCCTTTTTGCACTCTCCCTTTCTTTACATTCACAAGAATCTTGGGCCCATAGGGTGCCAAGGCATCTTCTCTATCCTTTCCTTCCCTGTTCTATTGTTACAACTCTTTGTGTGTCAAAAATAGCACTTGTGTTAACCATATGAGAGCACTTGGGACAACAAACCCGGCATTAGGACGAGCTCCTAGCCGCGGGTCCCAAATAGAGCTTGTGTTAACCTCACCCGTCCGAGTCCTAAGCCATCTAAGGGTCAAAACCCATCTGTGAGGCTCAAAACCTGGAGTGGTGAGGTTGATCTTAATCCATTTGTGGCTCAAGTGTGGAGCGGATGGAGGGGGGGGGGGGTAAGTGGATGGAGGGGGGGGGGGGGGGGGGGGGTTGTGGAGGGGATGGATGGGGGGATGGAGGAAAGGGGGGGGGAGGGGGGAAGGGGGGGGGTTCAGAGGGGGGGATGGAGGGAAGGGGGGGGTGTAACAGTCTCAGTCTACTCCTCCTCCACCATCCTCGACATCTAAGAGCTCTTATACCTCTATGGGAGTAGCTCTACGGGGTTCGGCGTCGACACCACAAGTAGGGAGCAATCCTTGCCCTCCATTTCATCAAGGGGGGGTAGCCCTTTGGCATGTCCATATGATCCAACCAAAGGGAGTAGCACATGGCATGTATGGATTCCCCACCCATGAGATGGTGGGCTCTTAAAGGGCTCAATTCAAACGGCCAAGTTTGAATTCATTGACCCTTAGGACAAGTGGCTGTTGGGCAAAGGACCAAGGAGAAAAGGCAGCCTTGAAAGAAGGCAGCTGATTGTTTGAAGCAAGGGGACTAATTCCCTCCAATTCATCAACACTTTTCAAGGGGATTCGAATGCACTCGACGATTGCCCAAGGTATAGCTTGGAA
This sequence comes from Dipteris shenzhenensis, assembly GCF_047967505.1. Taxonomy (NCBI): domain Eukaryota; kingdom Viridiplantae; phylum Streptophyta; class Polypodiopsida; order Gleicheniales; family Dipteridaceae; genus Dipteris; species Dipteris shenzhenensis. The sequence continues at coordinate 56,553,815 of NC_141611.1, read as the reverse complement.
AGGAGATTGAGACAGAGATGAGATCTCCATGAGAGAAGCCCTCAGTGTTGTGAGGTTTTTACTACATCTGAGAGATGCTTCTCTTGTAACACTTACCTTGTGAGGCATTTTGCCCATAGGGCTCTTCCTTTTGGAATATATTCAGCTGCTATCTCCTACTCTCTCTCTCAGTGTATTTGAATTCCCGAGCGTTGTGGTAGCTAGGTGGTTGTTCAATGTTTTCCCCTCCCTCGATTCATTCTTTGTGTACAGGGACTATTGAGAGCTCTCCTCAGATGTAGAGCACCCTCTTGGATTGAGGAAGGAGCCTCTCAAATGGTAGCTCATTTGGTTCGTTGTGGGAGGCGCACTGTCCATTGAAGTTCTAGCTCAAGAGGTTTTTGAGGTGATGCAAAACGTTGGGCGCTTCAACCACTGAAACATTTGGTTCATGACTTTTAACCATATGGAGAGAAAGGAGGCTCAAGCAAGGCCACGGCCCCGGTGGTTAACCGAGCAGTGAGGTATTTTGCATCTTGACAAGAAGGTCATGAGTTCAAGACTCGGCACCCAATTCGACGAGGGGCCGACCCCCCTTTACTCCTCAAAACCACCGATTCAAAGTATATGGGTCACCGGCTCATCTTGGTTACACTAACCAAGACTTGAGCTAGTGGCTAGCCCATCGATTCTCATGCATGGCTGTATGCTTTCCATTTGGAGAGCCCACATCCAAACGAGGATGCCTTATATGCTTATGGTTCAAGGCCAAGGTCAAGAGCAATGGCCTTGACCCTAGTGGTGAGATAACTCGATATAGAGTGCCCGTGTGTTGGACCCGTGACACGAGTTCGAGCCTTGCTCCGACCCTGCAGGAAAACCCTAGGATGCGTCCAATTGGTACCTTCCCATTTTGGAGGTAGTTACACAATCCACCAACTTTAGAGGCAGGGCTAGTTTATTTTTGGTAGTTTCGATAGTTTAGCCCCGACTAACTAAGTTAGTCCCAACTAGCCAGATTTGTGGCTTTTGAAATCTAAATTTAGGGGTGTGTTCCCCCTCGTGTCCTAAGATTCCAGAGAAGGAAGGAAGGCATCCCTTTTTGGTACAAGGCCCTTCGACAGGCTTTACAAGAAGGAGGGCTTCTTCTTAGCAAGCAATTCAAGGAAGGAGTTTCTGTCCATTCCTCTGAGCATATGAAGGGTCTGAGAACCTTTGTGAAGGTGAAGGACATTCAATAAAGTGGAGTTCCACTCAGTAAGGCAGTTTACCAAAACTAAGTCAAGTGGAGCTTTGGGATCCCGAGGAGCAAAGGAAAAAGTGAAAAACCCGAGGACCAACATGGGGAGCAAAGGAAAAAGTAGGGGACCAACTCGGGGAGCAAAGGAAAAAGTGAAAAATTTTAGGTGAGAACTTTGCCCTCGTGACAGTGGTGTCAAAGCTGAAGAAACTGAGCGGAGTCAGTTCAACAAAGTATCAGCTTGATAAGGTCTTGGAAAGTCAAGGTACTTGATAGTTTTTCCCACAGTCTGTGTGTTTTGGGGCAAACAGTCCAGCCAGTTTGAAGGCCCTTTTTCTCAATCATGGGTGACTCAAATGAAGTCAATGGTGCTGAGCCAAGCAATACAAAAAGTCGGTGGACCAAGATCAAGTTTTGGGAACATGATGTAAAGCTTGAGGCCATAGAGCTTGCTCTTAATGAGTTGTAGGCCAGCCAGGGGTTGTTACAACAGCAACTTTTAAAAACAAAGATTGAGCTTGCCCATGTGATGAGCAAGCTAATCAAGGATGATGGGATAGGACCTTCTGGCCCTTCGGGTGAAGCTTAAGGAGCCTGAACCCAACAAGGGTGCATGAGAGGTAAAGGTATTGGGAAACTTCATCTACAACATGCAACAATACCTTGCCCTTGCCAAGATAGTCGATCCTTAAGAGCAAGTACTTCATGCCTCAACCTACTTGGTGGACGACGCAAAGCTATGGTGGAGGAATTACAAGGAAGATGAGAGGAACAACCGCAACATCTACACCATTTTGACATGGGAGGAGCTTTTACAAAGGTTGAGGCTACAATTTCTGCCCTCTGACATTGAATGGAAGGCTCGGGATGCCTTGAACACTCAAGCACACCAAGACTTTGAGGGAGTTCATCAAGGCTCACTCCTCCCTAATGCTACAGATCAAGGAGATGAGTGAGGCCGATCGGCTATACTATTTCATCGAGTCTAAGGCCTTGGGCACATGATGAGCTCATGAGGGAGCATGTGAAAATAGTGGTGGTGGCTAAAGCCTATGAGGTGGATGACCGCCTTACCGATTGGCAAGAGAAGAACCATGGTGGTGAGAGACATACTCAAGCCAAGACCAAGCCAAGTGGACAAGGGATCCCTCCATTCAAGAAGAAGAAATTCAAGAGGTTTGGCTCCAAGAACAAGAAGAAATACCATCCGATGGGGGAAGTTTCAGTTGAGAAAGCCAAGCCAAAGTTTACAGCAGCTCAAAAGGGAAAACGCAAAGTGAGTAACTTCAACAATGACACCCCTTCAGCTTCTAGGAGCAATGAGTGAGGACAAGGTGGCCTCAGATTTACTGTTTGTCACTGCAATAGTGAATGGGCATTTAGTGCGGGCTATGGTGGATAGTGGGGCCAGCCATAACTTCATCACTTCCAAGAAGGCAAAGGAGATCAGGCTGAAGCCTGAGATTAGCAAAGGGAAGGTCATGAAGATAGTGAATACTCCGAGCTAATGTTTAGGCAAACTTGGCTGAGAGCAAATAAGGTACTCATTAATAGCCATGATGAGCAGCTGGTTTTTTGCAAGGATGGAGGTTAGGAGGTGGCAAAAGCATCAAAGCAAAAGGGAGGCCCTTTACCCCAACTCCTCTTAGCCATGCAATTGAAAAAAGTAGTGAGGAAGGAAAAGCAAGCTTACCTTGTGGTGATTAAAGAGCATGGGGATGACTCAGTTTTAGCCAAAGGGCATATTCAACATGAGGTTAAGGCCTTGCTGCAGAGTATGTAGATATTCTACCAAATAAGCTTCCTAGGGAGCTTCCTCCAAAGCGGGAGATCAACCATAGGATAGAGGTATATCTTGGTTCAGCAGCAGATCCTCAAGCCAAGGCACCTTACAGATTGATGAGAACAAGGAGCTGAAGATTCATTTGCAAGAGTTACTTGAGGCAAGATTTATTCAACCTTCAAAGTCTCCATACGGAGCCCCCATTCTTTTTGTCAAGAAGAAGGAAGGTGACTTGCATCTTTGTGTGCACTAACAGGCACTCAACAAGGTCATTGTTAAGAACCGGTATCCCCTTCCAAACATGAGAGAGTTGTTTGATTCTCTAGTGCATGCTCAGTACTTCACAAAGATAGATCTTAGGTCTGGGTACCATCAAATCAAAACTTCTGAGGATGATGTGGAGAAAACTACCATGAGGACCAAGTATGGCTCGTATGATTGGAAGGTGCTGACTTTTGGGTTAACCAATGCCCCAACAACCTTTTCGACACTCATGAATGGTATTTTTCGTGACCTAGTAGATGAGTGTGTAGTCATTTATCTAGATGACATCCTCATCTATTCAAAAACTATGAAGGGTCACATCAAGCACTTGAGAGGGTTGTTTGACATAACAAACCGACTGTTCTTGAAAGAGAGTAAGTGTGAGTTTGCAAGGGAAACAGTCCACTTTCTAGGTTTCAAGGTGAGCCAAGGGAACTTATGATGGATGAGAGCAAGGTGAAAGTTATAGTGGAGTGGCCTACCCCTAGGAGTGTTCACGATGTGTGGGCATTCAATGGGTTAGCCTCTTTCCATAGGACCTTCATTGATATGTACAGTGAAATCACAGCTCCCCTTACCAATCTTACATGCAAGGATACACTATGGAAGTGGGGTCCTAAGCATGAGAGTGCTTTTCAGAGGCTAAAGGAGGTTGTGAGTAGCCAGCCAGTCCTAGCACTCCCTAATTTTGAGAGGCCCTTCGAAGTACAGATGGATGCTTCAAATTTTGCCATAGGAGGTGTTCTCTTATAAGACGGGCATCCTATAGCTTTCAAGAGTCGAAAGCTGATTGATAAGAGAGACCCGTTACCCTACTCATGATAAGGAGATGACCGCGGTGGTGCCTTGCTTGAGGACTTGGAAGCATTACCTCTTGGGCAATCACTTCTTTGTTTTCACAGACAATGTCACTACTTCCTACTTTGTGACACAGCCCAAGTTGTCTCCCAAGCAAGCAAGATGGCAAGACTTTCTAGCCAACTTTGACTTTGAGATCAAGTACAAGCCCGGCAAGGAGAACATAGTGGTGGATGCCCTCTCTTGAATACCCTCCTTGGCTGCAGTCCAAATTCTACATGGGTCAACAGTTTTGGAAGAGATCAAAGCAAGGTATGTGGATGATGAATTTGCCAAGAAGATACTTGGGTCTGAAGCAAAGCGGGCACACATCGAGGTACGTGATGGTGTCATCTATTTCAAGCAATGCAAGGTTTATGTTCCATGTGTGGGAGGGTTGAGAAAGAGGATGATCAAGGAACATCATGATCCTCAGTGGGGGTAGGCCATCCAGGATAGGAAAAGATTCTTGAGTTGCTCTCAAGAAACTTTTGGTGGCCTCTTACTTCAATCCTTAGACATTCCATCCAAACCATGGGAGAGTGTCTCCATGGACTCCATAACATGTCTACCAAAAAGTGAAGGATACATGGGCATCTTTGTGGTGGTTTGAAGGCTCACAAAGTATGCACACTTCATTCCATACAAGGGTACCTTGGATGCCCAAGCAACAGCAAGGCTCTTCTTCAAGTTTGTGGTCAAACACCATGAGCTACCAAAGGAGATTGTGTCTGACAGAAATGGGAGGTTCATTGGCACTTTCTGGAGCACTTTGTTTGCAATGTGTGGGACGAAGCTTGCATTTAGCAGCTCATATCACCCTCAATCTAACGAGCAAACTAAGAAGACAAATCAATTCATGGAGGACTTTCTCAAGCACTATGTCCAGGGAGATTAGACCGATTGGTATGTTCATCTAGATGCATCAAAATTCTGCTACCACAGTTGGCAGCATTCATCCACTAGTTTTCCCCCCTTCGAGTTGGCATATGGATACCAACCTTTGGCTCTGTGGGAAGCATCAGTGTTACCTACTGTGGGAGGAGTAGCTTCAGCAGGTGGTGCCTTCTACAAAGAGTGGGTGACAAGGCTCAAATTTGCCCAAGAGCAGCTGGGTAGAGCTCAAGACAAGATGAAGAAATTTGCAAATAAGAAGAGGAGGCATGTGGAGTATGAGGTTGGCGAGAAGGTCTATCTCAAACTCAATCCTTAGCAATTCAACATGCCCAAGGAGCTCACGGATTGTCTTGCACATAGGTACGATGGGCCTTATGAAATCCTTGAGAGGGTAGGCAAGCTAGCCTATCATCTGCAACTTCCTGCTCATCTACACATTCATCCCACCTTTCATGTTTCAATGTTCAAGGGTGCTCATGAAGATGATGATCCATCGCGTGAGCAGAGGAATAGAGGTCTAGCTCTCATAGTGGATCGTGGAGAGGGTGAAGACCCCTTGAGAGTATCATGGCACACCGTGATCGACCGAATCAGTTCGGGCCTAACAAGCTGTACCATTGTCACTAGAGGGAGCAGCCTTCAAGTGAAGACTCATGGAGGACAGAACCTTCTCTATGGCAGTTCGTGGATATTGTACGTGGCTACAATGATTCACACCCTTTTCCAAAGAAATGGGGGAGTAAGAGTAAAAGGGGGGGAATGTAACAAGTGGCCTATTGACAACGGACTGACGATCTCAGTCCACTCCTCCTCCTTCACCATCCTCGGCATCGACCAAAAGTTGAGAGCTCTTATACCTCTAGGGGAGCAGCTCTACGGGGTTCGGCTTTGACACCATAAGCAAGGAGCAATCCTTGCCCTCCATTTAGTCAAGGGGGAGCAGCCCTTTGGCATGTCCATATGATCCAACCAAGGGGAGCAGCCCATGGCATGTATGGATCCCCACCCATGAGATGGCGGGCTCTTGAAGGGCTCAATTCAAACGGGCAAGTTTGAATTCATTGGCCCTTAGGATAAGTGACTGTTAACTTTGAAAGAAGGCAGCTGATCGTTTGAAGCAAGGGGACTAATTCCCTCCAATTCATCAACACTTTCCAGGGGGATTCGAATGCACTCGACGACTGCCCAAGGTGTAGCTTGGAAAGGAGATTGAGACAGAGCTGAGAGCTCCATGAGAGAAGCCCTGAGTGTTGGAAGGTTTTTACTACATCTGAGAGATGCTTCTCTTGTAACACTTACCCACAGGGCTCTTCCTTTTGGAATATATTCAACTGCTATTTCCTATTGTCTCTCTCGATGTATTTGAATTCCCGAGCGTTGTGGTAGCTAGGTGGTTGTTCAACGTTTCCCCCTCCCTCGATTCGTTCTCTGTGTACAGGGACTATTGAGAGCTCTCCTTAGATCCAGAGCACCCTCTTGGATGACAGTTCGTTTGGTTCCTTGTGGGAGGCGCACTGTTCATTGAAGTTTTGGCTCAGGAGGTTTTTGAGGCGATGCAGAATGTCGGGCGCTTCAACTACTAAACCATTTGGTTCAGGACTTTGTGGAGGCCTAAAGGCCCTTCCAAGTATCCCCTATGCAAAATCCCAGGGCCCGATTCGATCGGATGAGGGAGAACTAAACGATTGAGCACTCGCATCATCGACGAAAGTTTCCGACAGAAACTGTAGTTTCGTCACGCCTTAGCTTGGGAGGCTTCGTGAAGGAGCTCTAAGGCTCAACTCATCGAGCCTTTCGGATCAGAGGGTTGCCTAGCCAGTGTATCATGAGCCCCCGCTCATGATATAGGCATTGCAGCAGAAAAGGTGCATGGAGTCGACGGAGCTCCAAAAGAGCGTTGGAGATCTGCAGACGGAACCGGACGGAATTCAACGGAATTCCGCAGAGCTCCGTCGCTTCTTTTGGTTGCTTGAAAGCTCCATTGCCTGCATGAGCACTTCCCCAAGCTCCTCCTCAACGCGTGCATGGGAGCCATGGGCTCTCTTAGCTTCTAATCTCTTAACCATATGGAAGATTTGCGACATGTGAAGCTCCCCGTTCAACGCGTGCATGGGAGCCATGGGCTCTCTTAGCTTCTAATCTCTAAGGATGGTCTATAACCATATGGAGAGAAAGGAGGCTCAAGCAAGGCCACGACCCCGGTGTGGTTAGTCAGGCCATGAGGTATTTTGTGTCCTGACAAGAAGGTCACGAGTTTGAGACCTAGCACGCAAGTCGACGAGGGGGCCGACCCCCCTTTACTCCTCAAAACCAACGATTCAAAGTATATGGGTTACCGGCTCATCTTAGTCAAACTAACCAAGACTTGAGCTAGTGACTAGCCCAGTTGTTGGCTTTGCGTGTGGTACCCTTGAGATCTTGGGTTCGATTCTCTTGCGCAGTTGTGCACTTTTCCTTTTGGAGAGCCCGCATCCAAACGAGGACGCCTTATATGCTTATGGTTCAAGGCTAAGGTCAAGAGCAATGGCCTTGACCCTAGCGGTGAGATAACTCGATATAGCGCGCCCATGTGCTGGACCCGTGAACCAAGTTCGAGCCCCACTCCAACCCTACAGGAAAACTCTAGGATGCGTCCAATTGGCACCTTCGAGTTTTAGAGCCAGTTACACAATCCACCAACTTTAGAGGCAAAGCTAGTCTATTTTTGGCAATTTTGACAGTTTAGCCCCGACTAACTAAGTTAGTCCCAACTAGCCAGATTTGGGGCTTTTGGAATCTAACTTCAAGGGTGTGTTCCCCCTCGTGTCTTGAGGTTCCAAAGAAGGAAGGAAGGCATTCCTTTTTGGTACAAGGCGCTTCAACAAGCTTTACAAGAAGGAGGGAGTAAGCAGTTCAAGGAAGGAGTTTCTATCCATTCCTCTGAGCATCTGAAGGGTCTGAGAACCGTTGTGAAGGTGAAGGACATTCTGTAAGGTGGAGTTCCACTCAGCAATGTGGTCTACCAAAACTAAGTCAAGCGGAGCTTTGGGATCTCGGTAGGGGACCAACTCGGGGAGCAAAGGAAAAAGTGAAAAAGTTTAGGTGAGAACTTTGTCATCGTGATAGGGGGGGTTGGAGGGGAAGGGGGGGTTGGTTGCATGTAGGAATCGTATGTAGAACTTGCATGTGAACATGCAAGTTGGATTCCTAAGAGGGATTATTCCTAGCCTCATATGCAAGTACAAGCGGAGCTTTGTCGTCGCTACTCTACACACATTCTATGCTACCTAAGTCCATGTTGGCACAGAGACAACAGTTAGGGAATTAGCCCTCCCCCCCCACCTGTTATGCACACAATAGGTTGAGAGGAGGGCTAATGCTCCCCCTTATCCCCATTACCTCTACAAGGAGCCAACGATGCTACCAAGCAGAGGGAGAAGGAGAGAGAGGGAGAGGTCGAGCAGAGGGAGAGGGAGAGAGAGGGAGAGGCTGAGCGGAGGGAGAGAGGGAGAGAGGAGGGAGGGGCGGCTTAGCGGAGGAGAGAGGGAGAGGGAGAGAAGGAGAGGGAGGGGTGGCCGAGCAGAGAAGAGAGGGAGAGGGAGAGAAGGAGAGGGAGCGAGAGCAATACGATAAGCATATGTCTCAAAAGGTGACTTTTCTACAAGAGAAAGCCACCGATGCAGCAAAGGCAGCACAACTTAAGAAAAGTGTCAGGGAAGGTGCAGAAGCCAAGGTAGAGGAGGCACAAGAGCAAGCTGAGGCCGCTACAAAATTGGTCAACATGGAAAGGCATAGAAGAGAAGAAGCAAAGAAGTGCATGAAAGAGCTCTAAGATAGGCTCAAAGAAATGAGAAATGATGGGGTAATGGCAGACAAGGAGCTAGAAAAGATGCAAAAGGTGAGAGTGCTCTCAACGAAGCAAGAACGGAAGAGGGAGAGAGAGAGACAGAGACAGAGACAGAGAGCCACACAAGTTTTCATGGGTGCATAACCACCCTAATCTTCTTTTTCTTTCATTTATATATGTGTTTAAGTATTGTACATAACCGGGGTAAAGGCACAGTGACCTTTAACCCCCACAACCTCCCACTTAAAGGACAATGTTCCTTTAAGGGAGAACAACCAGTGAGCATACTATCCAATGCCCATCATTACACAACAATACTCAAACCACTGACTAGGTAGACTCTTTGTCAGCATATCTGCAGGGTTATCATCTGTATGAACCTTGACAAGCTCTATGCGCTTGTCCTCAAGTACCTCCCTGATGAAATGGTACTTGACCTCAATGTGTTTGGTCTTTGCATGAAAGACCCGATTCTGTGCTAGCTGAATAGCATTCATGGAATCACTATGCAATGTCGGTACACCTGTATGAATCTCCAAATCTCCCACTAGCTGATCAAGCCATATAGCCTCCTTGCAACCCTCTGTGGCTGCAACATACTCCGCCTCTGTGGTAGACAAAGCAACACACTTCTGTGCATGACACATCCACGACACTGCACCACCTGCAAAGGTGAACACATAACCAGAAGTGGATCTCCTACTATCCACATGCCCTGCATAGTCTGAATCTGTGTACCCAAGTACACGCATGTCTCCTCTACCAAAGCAGATGCACATCTCCTTGGTACCCTTCATGTACCTCATGATGCACTTAACTGCCTCCTAATGCCTCTTTCCTGGATTAGCCATATACCGGCTGACAACTCCCACTGCAAATGCAATGTCTGGTCTAGTAGCTATCATAGCATACTTAAGACTCCCAACTGCTGATGCATAAGAAACCTTGGCCATCATGGCCCTTTCCTCACATCTGATTTGGGACTATCTGTATGACTTAGTTTCACATATGGAGGCAATGGAGTACTCATTGCCTTCCCCCCCGCCATATTGAAACGCTGCAATACTTTTGTAACATACTCTTTTTGCAAAAGCCAAAGGAGTTTCCTACTCCGATCACGCGTGATGCACATACCAAGAATATGACCTGCAAATCCCAAATCCTTCATATCAAAGGCCTCATGCAACTTGGCCTTTAATGCATCTAGCTCATAAGTATTCTTGCTAGCCAATAGCATATCATCCACATATAGTGCCAAGATTATCAGGCTATTATCCTTAGCCCTTTTAGTGTCGAGGCAGTGATCAATTTCACTCCTTCTAAAACCTTGGGACCGAATGAAAGCATCAAACTTGTGATACCATTCTCTAGGCGCTTGCTTAAGACCATAGAGACTCTTCTTCAGCTTGCAAACTAAATGCTCTTTGCCCTTTTCTTCAAAGCCTTCCAGCCGAACCATGTAAATTTCCTCATGCAAATCCCCATGCAAGAAAGCTGTCTTAACATCCATCTGCATAAGCTCCATATCCTCTACTGCCACTAGTCCAAGCATGCATCTAAGTGTGGTCATCTTCACAACCGGAGAGAATATCTCATCAAAGTCCATACCCTTCTCTTGCTTGAATCCTTTAGCGACCAAACAGGCCTTGTACCTAGGCACATCATCACTTGTGATCTTCATCTTGTAGACCCATTTACATGGCAATGCTTTCTTTCCATGTGGCAAAGAAACCAAGTCCCAAGTCTTATTCTTCATAAGTGAACTCATCTCTGATTGCATAGCATACTCCCACTTGCGTTGATCCTCATGCATCATAGCCTCTCTGTAGCAAGAAGGCTCCCCGCAATTAGTAAGCATCACATAGTCTACCCCTGGAACAAACTTATCAGGCGGTCTAGACACTCTAGAAGATCTTCTCAAGGGCATTTTAGCTTGCTGTCCCACCTGCATATCAGCCACATTTGGCTCATCATTTCCACCAATAGATGATCCATCATCTACCCTTGATTGTATACCTGTGGGAGTACTTGGTGGTACCATTTCTTGCACATTTGGTGCATGGACAGCTTGCTGTCTATCAACATATGCAGGTGGATTCACATCCTGGAAAGTGATTCTCCTCATTTCCACATCCCTCATGGGTGCCTTATGCATCTTCTTCTCATTGAAGACCACATCATGGCTGCGTATGATCTTCTTTGCTTCTGGATCCCAGAGATGATAGCCCATCTCTCCACTTTCACCATAACCCAGAAAGATGCATTTCCTAGACTTAGGATCTAGCTTCTTTCGAAGCTCTTTTGGCACATGTGCATATGCCTCACACCCAAATATACGCAAATGAGAGTAAGAGGGCTTCTTGCCACTCCATGCCTCTTCAGGAATACCACCATCCAAACTCTTACTAGGTGATCTATTGATCACATGCGCTGCAGTCTTCATTGCCTCAGCCCAAAAACCACCAAAAAGACTTGCATTGGAAAGCATGCATTGCAACCTTTCTTGAATGGTACGGTTCATCTTTTCTGCAACTGGATTTTGCTCTAGAGTACGAGGGGATGTGAGCTCCCTCTTAATCCCACGTGTATCACAAAAATGCTGAAAGTCATGAGAGAGATACTCTCCACCATTGTCAGTCCGTAGGCATTTAAGTGTTCTACCTGACTGATTCTCAACCAAGGCCAGCCATTTCTGAAATTCCTAGAACACATCACTCTTCTGAGCTATAGCATAAGCCCACACTTTCCTAGTTGCATCAGCAATGAATGTCACATAGTATTCAACCCCGCATGGGACCACATACGTCTGAATGCACCAAATCAAGCTTTTCAAAATCTTTCTTTCCCCTTCTTTTATGGGCTGAATTATTCTGCTTCCCATAGAGACAGTGCTCACAAAATTCAAAATCAGAGAAACTCAAATGCGGTACATAACCCAAATGGCATAAGAGTTTCATTCCATTCTGGCTCATGTGCCCCAACTGGCAATGCCACAAAGAAGTGCTTGGCTGCTCGGTTATTGCAACAACATGATCAAATACCCCTGATATATGTAAGGGATACAAAGTCCCACACTTGGCACCCCTGGCCAAAAGCATAGAGCCCTTTTGAATTTTCCAACTCTGAAAGCCAAAAGTGGTGTGAAAGCCAGCATCATCTAGCTGACCCACTGAAATAAGACTCTTGGTCAACTTGGGCACATGTCTCACATGTTTCAAAATAAATGCAGACCCATTTGCAAAAGAAAACTTTATGTCACCTGCTCCCACTATGTCACATGCATAGTCATTTCCAAGATGCACACAACCTATCTTTCCACTATCATAAGTGGAGAACCATTCCCTATGGGGAGTAACATGGAATGAAGCACCAGAATCCAAAATCCAATCCTGGGAATATGCATCATCTGAAGTGGTAAGCAACTCTGCAGATAAACTAGACATGAAGAGAACGTCATTGTCACTATCATGTGTGACTACATTGATCTCCTCGATCTTCACTTTTCCTTTGTCCTCCCTTGGACTCTCTTCCTTTTGATTTGCACCCCAATTCGCATTCTTTTTCTTATCCTTTTGCTCTCTTTTCAGCTTGTAGCAATCCTTTTTCATATGGCCCTTCTTGCCACAATGGTAACACTCAATGTTCCATGCCCTGGATTTGCTACGAGACTTCCCTCTTTCTTGGGACTTCCCCCTGAACTGTGATTTGCCCCTTTGCACATTTAAGGCTGCATCCTGCTTGTTGCCATCCATAGACTTCCGTCTAATCTCCTCGGCCAACAAGCTACCCACAACATCATCAAATTTCAGTACTCCACCAGGTGCAGAGTTACTGACAGCTGTACGGAAGGTATCCCATGAGGATGGCAATGAACATAAGAGAAATATTGCCTTAGTCCCCACATCAAAATTCATCTTTTGAGCCTGAAGCTGGCTGAAAATAATATTGAATTCATTCAAGTGAGAAGCAATGGAGAACCCTTCCTTCATCTGCAGCTCAAACAACCTCTTCATGAGGTAAACTTTATTAGAGGCAGTTTCCTTCTCATAAGTGGCACATAGTTTCTTCCACAAATCTTCCATAGTCTGCTCATTTACTACTGTGAAATAAACTGACTCTGCAAGATGAAGTCTAATAGTAGATTTTGCTAATGCATCCAACTCATTCCAATCATCCTCAGACATATTTGTAGGCTTAGCTTCAATCCCTGCCAAGGGTTTAATCTGCTTCTTTTGAATAAGCACATCCCCTATTTGTTCTTTCCACAAAGAAAAGTTTGTCCCATCAAACTTTTTAATGCTGAAAAACTCCTTTTCAGACATGGAAGAGGATGCCATGATGCAAATGAAACAAAATCCCAAATGCTAGTGCCTACAAGAGAGAATCACACCAAATACCAAGTGCACCCAAATGTGTATGCCACAATAGAGTGAAATATCACCAAAACTCAAAGCTGAAAGCATCAAAAGATGCATCTGAGTCATGTGCATATACTATGCATCCATATGAGCAAATCTGGCATAAAAGAAAATGCCAATAAGTGCCAAATGACTCAAGCATAAACACCATCCACTGGCATATGCATCAATAATATCTCATCCAAGAGAGCATAGCACTATCAGTCCATCACCTGCAATGTGTCAAAGCTATCCCTCAGCATAAAATAGCATCCATGTGCACAGCGTCCATAAAAAATAGCATCCCACAAGGCAATTTAGGCCTATCAGCACATCCAATAAGGACCGCAATGCATCCAAATGGCCTATAAATCATCCACTGCAACCCAATGCATACCACAAATGAGCGCACACTGCTCAAACTGCACCAGAGTGATCTGCATAAGGTATGCTCAAGAAATCATAGTCTCACGGTAATGACTGCTACTGAAAATAGAACTTGATATGCCTCAAAACATGGGCACCATTGCATAATCGGACTCAGCAAGAAAATTTGCAAATATCTCTCTTTTGCCAGAACTCCAGAATCCCAACCGATGAGTGAGAAATGGGAGTCAACACTTATCCATTGCCATGTGGCATAAATCTAAGGTTTCAAAACCTTAGAATGAAAAATGCATAACAGAGAGACGAAATCGAATACACAGAGATCTATAACTCTGAAAATCCTCCACCGAATTGCGCAAGAACTGACAGGTAGGGGTTTTTGGGCGTCTAGAACGCAATGGGACAGATGGTTTTGGAAACCGTGGTCTCAATCACTGGGTCCAACACACGGACTGAAAAAAGTTTTTGGAAACAGAGCTGTTTGTAAACTCCACCGGAGTACGAATGATGAGCAACATAGAAGTTTTAGGACCTTTTGAGTCCACCGAAACTGACAGATCTGCAAATGGTTGCTCCAAACTTGAGTTCTAACACTCGGGCAAAAAATGCAAAAACTGACACAGTGAGTCAGAAATCCAATGAAATGATCCCAGATTCAATAATGAAGGTGTTTCCAAGCTCTTGAAGTGAAGTGGACACCAAAAGCAAGCAATAGTTGCCTCTACAAGTCAATACGGAGGCTCTGTCATCGAACGGAATAGGGAAAAGCTCAAAAAACGACTTTTTCTTTGAAAACACTTAACAGGCTCTCAAAACCACTTTGCAAAACCAAAGTGTCTTTTCCAAAGATTCCTTCAAGGTCTCTGCACACTCGGATGCAAGTAAAGTCACCCACAAAGCTTCCCACAGAGCTTCTCCTTCTTCCCACAGAGCTTCTCCTTCCTCCCACAGAGCTGCTAAGCTTCTAAACATTCACGCACGCTTAGCTAGATCACTCGGGCTCTAATACCAGCTGAGAGTGCTCTCAACGGAAGCAAGAACGGAAGAGGGAGAGAGAGAGACAGAGAGAGAGACATAGAGCCACACAAGTTTTCATGGGTGCAGAACCACCCTAATCTTCTTTTTCATTTATTTATATATGTGTTTGAGTATTGTATATAACCGGGGTAAAGGCACAGTGACCTTTAACCCCCACAAAAGGATCTTGAAGATCAGAGAGACGAAAAGGAGGGTCTTTACAAAAGGCTCTGCAACATGCAAAATGCATTGAACATTGAAAAAGACTAGATGATGGAGGAGCTGAAAAGGGAGAATGCAAAAACTAGAAAGGTGATGCAAGAACTGTAGAGGGAGGGAAGTGGCCAAATGGAGGGAGAGGGAGAGAGGGAGAGCCAAGTGGAGGAAGAGGGAGAGAGGGAGTGCCCGAGCAGAGGGAGGAGTGGCAAAGTAGAGGGAGGGGAGAGAGAGGAAGAGGGAGAGAGGGAGAGGAGAGCCGAGAGGAGGGAGAGAGGAAGAGAGCAATGGAGGAAAAGGGGAGAGGGAGGAGGAGAGGAGGGAGGGAGGAGAGGGAATACCTCAAGAGGAGAGGAGTCATCTGATGGAGGGAGGACTATTTGAAAAAAGGATGGAGAATGAGACAATGAGGAGGAGCTTGAGATTTTATGCGGAAGTGGATAATAATTAGGGTTAGGGCAGCTTTTTTAGGCTTTTTAGCATAAGTATAAGAATAAGCCACTCTTTCATTATGAGCTCATTCTTTATTTTTCTTGGTTCTCTCTTCATCTCAACCTGTTGCACGAATCAACAAAATTTTCCAAATTATGCAATAGGTGAAGAGCTTTCCAACCTATTGCATATGCTGCATCTTCCACCTATCAAATTTTTTGAGTTTTGAATTTTTTTTAAACTTTTGCATCTCTTTCAACCTGTTGCATGAGCAACACCTTCCAAAAAATTATTTGCTTTTAGTTTTTTTGACTTTTCAAGATTTTTAAAAAAACTTTTCAAACTTAAAAAAATTATATTAACCTATTGCATATGCAACAACTCCTTTTATCTTTTAAAGGATTTCCCAAAAAACTCTCCTAAGCTATTGTGTACACAACAAGTCCAATCCTTTGGGCTTTTCCAAATTTCACAATATTTTTTAAAAGTCCCCTAGCCTATTGAGTCCTCAAAAACTTAGAAAAGCTTTTTTTATTTAGATTTCAAAATTCTTTACCAATAATATTATTTACCTATAGTATAATATTTTAAAAATTATATAAAAATATATTAAAACATAGTATAGTCTATACTATTATATAAATATGATATATTTATAAGATATATTTTTAAAATTATTGTTATTATTTATATAAAATAAAAAATTAATTATAACTAATGATTATCATATACATTAGAGATATATTAAACTAAATAATTTAACATTTATATTATTGATATAAAATAAGAATTATAGTCCAATATATTTTTATTTAAAGAAATTTAGCATATTTAAAAAATAATTTGTGAATAAAACAATATTCTTTCAAACAATTGAAGAATACAAGTATATCATATATTAAGAAGCATGTATAAAGGCCTTAGTTTTTCTTAGTTTAAGGCTTGTGCAGAGTTTCATACCCATCGGATATCATTTGAGTTGTTTGGAATGTGTACTTTTCTGTTTTGTACCATGCATCATGCATGAGTGTTCAAAAACATTGTGCACTCAGTTTTCTTTTAGACTATGTGCCCATCTCCAATGGATATGATACTTTGCATAAGATTTACTCTACGTTATTGTAGGACCTCTGTAAATTATCAAACCCAAATGATATCATTTAGTATATGGTTTGAAATGCATCTTTCTCATTTCTTAGCATGCATCATGCAAGAGTGTCCAGAAATACATCCATGTCTTTCTTAGCCTATGTACTTGTTTTTTATGGGTATGGTACTTTGTACAAAAGTTAAACTTAAGGCTTGTGCAAAGTATCAAACCATTCTTTGGCATGATTTAGAATGCATATTTTACTTGTTTTTTACTCTATGAAATTGTCCTTAACCCTAAACCCTACATCCTAAATTCTAAACCCTAAACCCTTGAACCTAGACCCTTAATCATTCAACCCATATTCTACATTCTAAACTCTTTACCTTAGATGCTAAACCCTAAACCCTAAATCATAAATCGTAAACCATACAACTTACTTTCTATATTCTATTAACCTTAGAGACAAAGCTATAAATCCTAAACCCTAAACGCTAAATCATAAATCATAAACCATACAACTTACTTTCTATATTCTAAACTCTTAACCTTAGATACAACGATATAAATCCTAAACCCTAAATCGTAAACCGTAAGCTTAAAGGAAAAAGAAGAACTAGAAATGCAACTGTAACATTAAAGCAAATCCTTGACGATCATGCATTACCATAGTGTCAGCTTCCACAAACAATTCCGAATGGAAGTGTGGAAACATCATCTTCCTTTGGGAATGACAAAGAAGGCTATGCTAGAAACGCAGTCAATAAAAATTTACAAGACAGAGAAGAGAACATGATGCATGCGGTTGATTTGAGATGACTACAACAGATTTGCATAAAAATGCATGCATCTCAAATTGGCCATGCAGTTGATTTGAAACCCTTTGTGCACCACATCCAAGTGCACAATATCTTTTATTCTCATGAGCATCAAATCAACCGCATGATCCATTGTGAAGGGAGAGATAGGAACCATTGATATTTTTAACATGGTGTAGATATTAGGATATTGTATCTTTAATGCCATGCAACAGTCGTAACAAAACTAGTTTATGGGTGCATGTGTTTCAAATCAACCATGTAATTGATTTGAGATGACTATTGCCAAAAGGCTTGCATCTTAAAGAGACCCTATGTGCACACATACTTGTGGATGATCTCTTTTTGTCTTTTTGTGGGATTAGTACTACCTGCTGCCAAGTAATAAACACATTCAAATGTAAATGTAATATCAATGTTGAAAAGACAAAACAATTTTTATTTAAATGTGGACCATCCCACTACGATGTATATGGAGATGCCCCTTTTAGAATATTACAAGACTCTGTATAGCTCATGAAGCTAAACTTCTCTTATGTCATCTCTCCAAAAAAAGAAAACATTCGTTCAAGGAAAGTATTGTTCCTGGTAAGATACAAATAAGCTTTAGACCTCAACATTATACTCTAGTCTTACTCTAAGGTAGGCCTAATTGACAATTCCCTATGTGAACTTTCGTAGGACATGCATCATTTAATAACGCTAAATGTAAGCCGTTAATAGGCATGCTAAATACTTACTTCATTGATTAGAGATTAGAAAGTTCCCCCAATTGGTGCTTTGAGAAGGCCCAATAGAATAGTCTAGAAAAGCGATTCAGACAGTTTCTCTGGGTGGTAAAAATGGGAAGCCATCATCAATGCAGAAATGAAGGACTGGGAATCCAACAATGCAAGCCTAAATCAGATGCACTGCTAAGTAAATGGTTGCCTCAAGGTGGTGGGTTTGGTGCTTTGTCGTAAAAAATGGAAGGATCTAGAGTACAAAAGTGAACTCTTCTCTGACTTTCCCCTACACGTCAAGGGTTTTGACATAGTTAAAGGCTAGTTGAAAGTTGGAATCAAAGCATTGGTTCTTTAGTGTGGAACAACAACATTACAATCAATGGCAAAGCCTTGGATATCCTACATACTACAATACTACAAAATAAAGGTTTTCTAAAGTTGAGAGATCTATTGGACCCGGATTGGCGTGATTGGGAAGACATCCAAATAAAGTATGTTTTGAAGGAAAACCATACAATACTACTCGTGCGTGTACTTCGCCATGTGGAAGAACAATAAATGCAATCCAACAAGTCAAGAAATGGTAGAAGCCTTGGATAAGACCTTGTCAGTAGCCCTACAGCCAAGCCTGACTTTCAAGTACAAAGAAATAGATGAGTTCAACCTGATGTGGAAAAGAAGAGACTCTAGAGTTTGTTACAAGAGGAAATTCCTATGTCTATGGCATGACACTACCATGACCAAATACAAATTTTCCTTTACAAAGCACTACCTAACCGTGAAAGTGACACTGAAACATTGGCAAGGAAGAGAGATCTCGCCCAAAAGGAGTATGTGCTAGTTCTGGCAAAGCAAATCCTCCCGTAGAAGAATACACTAGTGGATGCATGATGCTGGCTTGTAGACGAAGGTTAGTAGATCAATTACATGGAATCTAGTGCTGCTCGAGATGGTGTTCCTTTCTCATCCTCCACACAAAGCACATGGCCACACATCAGAGTTGTGGCCCTTATGGCCATTTGGAGCTACCAGACTGATCTAGCTTTTAAGAGGGTGCGCACTACTTACATGATGCAATGCTGGGAGGTATATGTGGCGGAAGAAGGTAATAGGGATAAAACCTAGATATCATGCTAAGGATCAAATGATAGCTTAACTATACAGGGAAGAGTATGGTGTTTGGAGAGAGCTGCTATGTAAAACTGAGATTAACCGTTCGTTTCAATAAAAGCCTGCATCTTTATGAAAGGGACGGGGGAAGGCTGAGTCGCGTGAGACTAGGAAAAGCACAATGTTATTTTAATGATGCGTCTTGTTCGCTGCATTTTTCAACGTTTACTATCATAAAATCTGCAACTCAATGTATTCTTCAACGGCCTTCCCAGTGATTCCAGAATCAACCACGGTAGGAAGGAAAAGCCAGAGAGCTGTTCCGTAAATAAAGCCCAGGGTGAACAGTACCAACACCATCATTGGTACCTTGAACGCATGCTACGGTAGAAATCTTTTGAGTGCCACTACCAAAGCCGTGCCAAGTTGGTTGTGCTTTGGTGAGCTAAAAGTAAACGAGTAATCCGAAAACGAGAATCGTTTTAATTCGTAAAGCAGGTCGAAGGTCTTGGATTTGCATGGAAGGCGAAACAAAGTTTGAGCGAAGATTACGCTCTTTGATTTAAGTGCACATTCAGGCGACGATCTTCCATTGCCGCAAATACCAAATAAGAATTTGAGGAACTTTTAGCGGTATGACCGCAAACAGGAAATAATATGAGGTAGAACTTCCCTATACCGTGTTAAGACTTACTCTCATGAGCGCTTAGAAAGATCTGAGACTTTACAGATTCAGCCTACAAAATGCTGTTGACAATCGAAGACGACGTCTCGTAAGCATTCGCTCGATCTTTTGGATCTCACCTTGCCTAGACTGGAGAGCAACACAACATAAGTAGAGGCTCTTGCAGAATGGTTATGTGAAAACTGTGACAATATTCAAGGAAAAAACGCTTTGCCGACGCTCCTCTCTCTCTCGCAGCATGCTTTGCCACCCTCCATCCAAAGCTCTGTCAATGCGGATTGGCTTGTCACTGTTCTTCTTGGGGGAAGAGGGTGCGAAAAGCGAGCAAGCTTTGGCTTAAAGTCTTAGGCTAACCCATGAAAATCGCTCCAAGTTGGTGCGCGCAATTCGTTAAGGAGCCTCTCTCTGTGTCACCTTTTCCTCACTCGTTTCTGTTCAATCAGTCCCGAAGTATGGTCACGACAGTCTGCAAGTTTCACCGCTCCCCCCAAAATTCCGTCAAGGAAGCAACGCGAAAAGGTTTGTTTGAAATCGTACCAAGCTTGAAACAAGCGTATATGGAGTGGCCGACTTCAAGAGCAAAAAAGATGGTGGCAAAGTGGAGGGCGTAGAAGATGGGGCGAGGGAGGAGGTGGGGGGGGAGAGGGAGTTGGAATGCGAGGATGGTGAAGGTGAGGTATAGATTGAGGTGGGGAACGGGTGAGGAGTCAAGGGGGTGGTCGAGCGCGGAAGCAAAGAAGGAAGAGCGTTGAGGGGCAAGACCACCAAAGGATAGCGAGGCAGAGATAGAGAGGGCTTGGAATGGGGCGATCTAACCGTTTAGAAAGTAACTCTTGGTTGCATAAGATTTTAGATGCTCTAGTGCTCTCCAAGTAATGATCAAACTCTTCATATACTAAAACCTTGTAACTCATTGACCAACTTAAAGGGAAAGGGCCAAGGTTGTACAAGAGTAAGCAAGGGAGTTTATAGGGTAGTCTTCTTATACTTCATCCCTATGTTTTTCTCGTAGATTAGATTTGTAGAGAAGGGTCTTTCCATCGTGGAGCAAGAAACTACTAACTCGAACCTCCCTGCAAATGTTAGGGGTGGTGATTTATTATTGATTTTGTGATGTCCATATTTTGGAAGCTTGAAGTCCAACACATGCATGAATAAGGTGATACAATAACCGATCCTCGTTGCCATTTTTACAATATTGTCACATCGACTACAACCATATGAATAAAGGTGTAGTCATCCTTCATTCTTGCATCCATCTTGGATTTCCCTCCTCCCTTATATTATAATATATAATATATAATTATTATAACCACACATAGTGTGGACGGGGAGGCGATGCGCTTCCTTCCCCAAAGAGTTATAATCTGAAGGAACGGACCCTTTCCTGGGTATCGAGATAACGCAGAGAATATAAATACCGAGAATATTACCGTCGAGGATAAGTCTTGCGAATGGATAAGAAACTAGCATATTACGTGAATGCCAATAGTCGTAATCGTAGTCGAATGCCGAGAGACAATATCTACCAATGTGACCTTGAGAGAATCTGCGTGTGTCCTTGAGCGGGATGATTCCAACTCTCTCAGATCATTCAGTAGACTCTGGACAGCACAAAGAGACAACTATCATTAGAGGAAGTCCGAAGTAGAGCGCATAACATTCTCACTCTCCACTTAGCCAACGTTATGTGCCTCTCAAACCTTGGGAAAATGGGAGTTTGATCACTGTAGTAAGTCGAGCTTTTAGGCTTGTGAGAGTAGAGCATAAGGTCATCACGAGGCTCTCCAAAGCTTCACATGCCAATAAGCCCAAAGGGCCCTAAACTTGCAAATCAAGTAGACCATCTCTTCAAATCGAATAGGTTTGAAACGTTTATATAGTCTTGTTATTGTGAAAAGCACCTATATGCTTTTAGTGCTTTAGTCAAAAGCTTACCTTTTACATCAAACAAAATCAAGGACATAAGATGAAACCAAATCAAGGGCTTAGATTCATCACACGTGGCTCAAGGGGTGTGAGAAAACCCAAACATCTCAGGCTACATGCCGTAAAAAAATTACCAACTAGTTTTTTCTTGAGAGGAGTGAGTAGAGGAATAAAGGGATCTCCCCTCTCCCCTCGTATACCAATTAAAATACAAGCCAAGAGGGGTCTAATGGTAAGATATGCTTGTGTCGAGCAAAAACCGTAAAGTAAGTTAAAAACACTGCAAGCGTCATACAAAGAATAAATAAAGTCACGTAAGGTCAAAACTTAGGGCAAACCTCTGTAAAAAGGCATTTTCGTAATGCTGTTAAGGAATTTTCGTTATGTTTTTTTTTTAATTTTTTACATTTTCTTTAATTACATGCCGGCTTGTATTACTAAAGGAGGGGCAACCCCAAAAAAACCCTTACAAAAACATGGCCAACAAAGAAGAGCTAAGTCCTAGACCTATGCCACGACAACAAATCACACCCAATTGACTATGTGAGGGCACGTTTCAGTTCCGCCAAACATTGGCCTTCTAAGGATTGTGTGGTCTCAAGGACCTTAGAGATGTCCACTAGAGAGGACTTAATACCAGCCAATATGAGACCCTCAGCATACACCGACTTCCCGATATTTCAAAATACTAACTGATTCCTAACCAGCCGGATAGAGTAGCAAAAAACCACACCCCTTATATACCGCCAATAGGCCTTTAAGGTTGAGGGCAACCCATGTGAGTCACCAAGAAGAACTAATTTCTAGTTTGCTACCAATCTTGAACTTGGACATCAACCCTGACCTTCTGACAGCGGCCTCTATGGACATCGGGCATCTCCACATCAGGTGTTGAGCAGACTCAAAGGCACTTCCACACAATAGGCATC
The DNA here is from genome assembly GCF_047967505.1 of Dipteris shenzhenensis. Lineage (NCBI taxonomy): Eukaryota > Viridiplantae > Streptophyta > Polypodiopsida > Gleicheniales > Dipteridaceae > Dipteris > Dipteris shenzhenensis. The sequence continues at coordinate 56,531,254 of NC_141611.1, read as the reverse complement.
CATGATTTATATGAATGCTTTTCACTAATTTTGCTCTGATAGACCACCCTACTGCTCTGCGCAAACCCCATTTACTATTCAGACCATTAGCCACCACATCTGACCATCCATTAAAATTCTATACAAGGTCCTTGCCATGGCTTTCCTTAACTGAACCTTTCCCACGTACCAATGCAAGCCACGCATATCCTTTCCAACGAAAATAAATGGTTCTAACTTGATTGGGGAATAGTATCAACCTGGAAGGTGATTATAGGGAAATGCTCTTGGAAAAGTTTCGGAGGCTTGAGGGGTTATGCAAGTCTGTGTGAGTCCATATGGTGGAGTAAGGTGGTGATGCTCAATAACCAGCCAGTAGCATGCCTGAATATGTCTTTAGCTAGAAGTATTCTGAGGAAAGTAGTGTTGGTCACAGATTTGGAATCCCAAGAAGGGAGACTGGTGCCCATTGGTTGATATAAGGTGCAACTTTCTTTTGATTGTTCAAGAGATGGCATTCATGCATCAAATCCTCAAAATAATCCCTGAGAGTTGGCCTTCCAACTGTATTGTAGCTAGCTTCCCTCACCACCGATCTAATGGCATAATCCCATCTAGCACAAGGCTCTTCAACTTGAGCACTTGCAAACTTCCAAACAGTTTTGATACATTTACAAAAGGCTGATGAAGCAAGATATTTATTCTTAAATTTGAAGGGCATGTCATAGGACTTGCCAATCCTAGACAGGATGCAGAAGCTCAAGAGTAGAGGTAAGTGATCTGATAAACAGGTGGTAGTTATGTAACCACCCCTCAGAGGGGCTTGCATCCACCAACTCTCTCCATAGGCATACACCTTCTTGACTTGTACTCCACTCCTTTCCTTCTATTGCTCCAAGAGTGCCCTTCCAACTCACCTGGACAAATCTCCACACAATGAATAAACCCATGCTTCAAGCATAATTTCTCCCACATACTCCACTCCTTTCCTTCTATTGCTCCAAGAGTGCCCTTCCAACTCACCTGCACAAATCTCCACACAATCAAACAATTCAACTCCACACCATCTGGAGATCTCGAGGGGTGAGACCTATTTAAGTCTCCCTCGGTAAAATTCCAGTCACCCACCATCAACCAATCCTCATCAACCACATTTGTACTCAACTCTACCCTCCCCAAGTGAGTTAGGAGCATAGACGCAAAGGATAGTAAAATGAAAGCCATTAATCCCAACCTTACCAGCCCTCTTTATTTTTGACCAATATTTTGCCCTCAAAATTATCCTTAACACCTCCTTTACCACAGACTGGACAATTGCAAAAAGCATTGTATCAGAGCTTGTTCACCATGAACCAAAACACATTTTAATTCTTGTAAGCATACAATATCCGGATTCACCTTCCTAATCACTGTCAGTCATCCACTCTGTTTGCCCTGATTGCAACAACCCCTTATGTTCCAAGAGAGAACCTTGACTGACTTTAAACCGCCTTGCCTACCATTCAAGAGAGGAGAATCAACTTGCAATCGCTCGACATGCATCATAAAGGAAATGAAATCGATTCCCCCCCCCCCCCCATGTCCAACCACCCTTGCAACCTCCTTGAGCCTCTTTGACATGGCTTTAGGTTAACATTCTGGCCAATAGCTTTGCTTCTCCAATAGCCTCTTTTTGTGATAGGCATCCGGCAAAATTTGTTCCGGCATTCCCACCTGGTTAGTCGACTGGGCATCGACATGAAGCTTCGATATGACCAAGAAATCCTCAACCCCTTTGTTCGGCGACTTGTGATGTTCATGGCTTGGCTTTGCGGGCCGATCCAAAATTGAATCCTTTGAAGTTTGCATGCAACCACACTGTGGATTCTCACCAAAAATGCTCTCAACCTGCATAGGCTAGAGGAAGACAAGATGAGCTAAGCCCTTCGTTTGACCTTGACGTGCCACTGTCTTCCAACCATCTCCTTCTTGCATAGCTGTAGGGTTTTTCTACATCTCCGAGATGGCTTCAGTAGGCATAGGCGCTTCTTGCGTCAAGATATTCAAGCCTTCTTCCACAAGCTTGGAGACCTCCAACGACAACCTAGCATCCTTATCTCCAAGCTCCTTTGTCGCTAGACCTCCTACCAAATTCTCCCCCCTCTTGCCAAAAGGTATTCGCAACGTTCCGTGGGCAATTTCTCGCTTAATACGATGACTCCCTAGAGATATAGCGCGAGTTTGGAAAGGCTACAAGAACCGAACTTGTTGGGCGATACCTTCCCACTTTGTAACTCCATTTCGACAAAATTTGGTGTCTTGATATCGATCTCAAAAGAACCAAGCCACTAGACAGGGATTAGTAACTCCATTTCGACAAGGTCTGGTCTCTCTTGACAACAATCTCAAAAGATCCAAGCCACTAGACAAGGATTTGGATGGGGACCTACCAAGAGAACCTTTCCCAAGGAGGAAGCAATCCGTTTGATAGAATCCCCCAATATCGCCGGAGGCTTCAAAAGTTCAATCTAGATGGATTCTCTGTATAGAAACTCATCCATACTAAAGACAGGTGTCCATGGAAAAACCAACATAGAGGCACCAACAAACATGAGCGAATGGCCAACAACCTGGTCCCTAAGCTATTTGAAGACAAGCCCAACAAGAAAAAACCTTTCCCCAAGAACCTCTAAGTGTAATCCGACAACTGCATATCACATTTTAAACAAGAGAAATCTTCAAGTGAAGGTACCCTCCCTATGAAAAATGGGTAAAGATTATCCTTAACCAATTGTGTGAGTTTCGGCTTGACATTTGCGAGTTCAAGCTTGCAAGACACACGGTGTTTTCTGCCTTCTTCAAACCAAGGCTTCTTCTAAACTTCTTTGACACTCTTGTCAACTTTAGCATGAAGCAACTTGACAACCAACTCGTCATGGTTCTCTGTGAAGAACCCCGAGATCCCCGCCAATCTCTTGGCCAACGTTTAAAAGAAGACGAGCATCTCTTGCTTCACCACAATTGCTTGAGGGTTTTATTACCTTCACCCTCCTCAACCAATGTCCCTTCCACTATCTTACACATCTCAACACCATTCCCTCATATAGCAGCTCAGAGATAAATAGCTCATCAACCCACCTTGAGCCCTTTGCCCAACCAACACAACCCAGTTTACATGGAAGCACCGCACTCATGTACACCAGCACTCCAACTCTGAATTCTTGAATTTTGTGATGTTGACGAAGCAAACATCGTTCAGAAAATAAATAAAATGAAGTCATGTAAGGTTAGACTTTGGGCAAAACCTCTCTGTATGTTAAAGAATTTTCGTGACACTGTTGATTAAGCAAATTTGATGATTGTAAGGTGCAAAAAATGCATATTGCAATCTTTACGATACATAATACCTATCACCCAATAAAATGTCACTGTAAAATTTTGTAATCCTACATAACTTATGCAACATGTAATGAAAGAACTAAGTATAGTAATGTAGATCACACTAGAATATCACTATAAAATTTTGAAATCCTACATAACTCATATGCAACGTACTACTAATACTCCATACACATGCAACATGTAATGAAAACGAAGTACAAATTAGCAATGCATTTTACAATCCTCAATTTAAATAAGAGTATTGATATGCAACATGTAATAAAAGAACAATTCATCCCTAGCATGCAACTAAAGGTTGTTTACACACCGCCAACGGATGTCCAATGTGTAGGCACACAAAAACATTCATCAACAGGTTGGAATGGACATTCCCCGTTACACACCGCCTACCCATTGTGACATCATTAAAAAATGGATGTCCTTGGATGAGCATCCCTTTTACACAATGCCCAAGTACAAACCCTTTATGTAAAAATGAGGTCCCGGATGGGTGTGGAGTTGAAAGATCCAAATCGTGATGGTGATTGATTGAATCCAGTCTTCCCTTTCGGTGGGCAACCAAGCTTGGCTGCCCAAGGAAGGCCTTTCTCAGGGCATGACGTGACCTCCATGTTGGATTAAAAGGTCTAAGCTTGGGAATTGTATGTGTAATGAGGTGACCACCCAAACCTTAAATGGTGGCTTTCTATTGGTCCAAATGACCGCCCAACGTTGGGCACCGTTTAGGGTGTAAAGGGCCTAAGAAACAATGCATTGCAAAGGACCATTCAGGAAATTAGCATTCAGAAAGTTATCAGTAACATATTTTACCATTCTACCTGCGATATGAAAAGTTTCATTGAGGAAACGAGTTCCCCGGTCGTCTTGCTGATTAGCTCTAATGGACATCCAAACCACATGATAACTTGCTCATATAAGAAGTTAGCGGTGGGTCTCGCATCGGCTTTCACAGTGGCTCTCCCTTCTACCCACTTGGTGAAGTAGTCTGTGATCAAAATAATGTATCTGGCCCCTGTTCCCTTAGCTACTGGGCTTATTGGTCTGATAAAATATATGCCCCATTTGTCAAAGGATTGGTCAGTTAATCTTCTTGTTAAGGGCATCATGTCCACCTTATGTGGAATTTGCACATACTGTTGGTAGGGGTCAGCTGCGTCTCCAAAGAGAGTCATCCACCAAAGGCCATCCTATAGCACCTTACGTGCCATAATGTCAATGGCAGAAAATTCCCTCTCACAATTCCAGAGTGGGCTTCTAACCGGAGAAGGGCCGTTTTCCCATGCAACAACATAGATATTAAAGGTGCATACGGATCTGCATAATAGAGAACATAAATATGTATAGATCTTAAATCAACTATAGAACATAAACCTTGAAAAGACATATCTACTCTTGCTTTGCATATGTAGAAAACTTTGCCCTCGGCGGTTCATCATCTTCCTTCACCCTCTCCTCCTGAGTTGCCCATTGATTAAGAGGAAGGGAATGAAATTCAATATGGTTCGTCTTGCAAGAACTGAAAGTATGAAACACAGTAACGCATCCGCCAGGCAGGCTCTGTCGGCTACTTCCGTCACAGATATATCCCCTTGGGACAATTGGAGATTCCCAGGATCCAGCCACCGCATTAGCAGCACCACTTCCATGCAGAGCGATAGAAAAGACGGCAGGATTAAAACAAGCCAGCACATTTCCCACGAGAGTAGGAAGCTCTACATCTTCAGAACCATAACCCATAGCTTCGAAACTGGCGTAGCTGAATCCTTCTTCCGGAGTTACATGGATGGTGGAAAAGGCAGCACCATCCACACCATTCATGGAATAGCCACATGGATCGAAGGGATAATCGCAGATACGTGAAAGAGGGAGGAGATCGGAAATCCCAGACCTAGAAGACATTTCGGACGCCGTTCTACAAGAGCTCCTGTAGAATTTGGAAGCACATTCTTTGTCTAGCTGTGTCATACACATCTCAAGAGTGTAAAGAGGTTCAGAAAGAGGGGCCGTACCATTCTCAACAGCGCATGCAGAATATATATGCCACTTGTGCGTCTTGGACGAGTCACCCATGATATACGCTTTGCCACCAGATGCAAGTTTACCAAAGTACTGGTTCAGAAACGCGACTTCCTCTGAAAAGCTTCCGTGAGGGTATCGCTGCTCTTGAGGAAAAATAAATGCGCCGCGGGAATATTTGCAGCGAAAGACCTTCAAAGACAATCGCGCGGCATAATCCAACAAGGGAGGGATGGCCCCTAACAACTTAGTTGTGCCGCACGTCTTTAAGATGATTTTGTAAGGGTACACAAAAAGGCTAGATTCTGAGAGCACATACGAGTCGAAAATGTCGGTGCTCAATTGAGAAACGATGGTGCACTGAGCAGCCGAAAGCAATTCATCCAATTCATCCCGTGTCAAATCTCTCAACCCTCTCCCACCAGGGTCAACGAACACGGAAGGAGTAAAGAACTCAACTTCCAACCTCTTCTCGAAACCTTCAAAACCTAAGACTCCCATGGCTGTGCAGACAAGGAGAGGCAGAGGCCAAACGCCTTTGCAGAGTGTTAAGGAAAGCACAGACCGGAGAGATGTGATGCGAGAAATTGCAGTACTTGAAAGCCTTCAGCCCCAAGGAATAGGCAGAGCTTCAACCCAAGATTGAATTCCCGTCCTTTTACACAGGGGGACCGTCGTAGACGATGTCAGGATGGCTTCTTCAAAACCTGCAAAAGAGCAAACGAAAACGAAAGCATGGTCAACAGTAAGCGAGACGATAAGCCGAAAGGCGGAGATAGCAGAGGGATAATCGGAGGAAGCAAGCTGGGAAACGGAGAAGAAGTTCTTACGTTGGAGTAAGCAGCGCACTGGAACTTGAGGATTCCGCCACGGGGACGGAGGTCTTCAATCCCGTAGACAGGAGGAAGATGGGAGGGAAAACTACTGGAATCAGATTCCGCACTGTCGGCTTCCATTACAACATTTGCAAGGAAACCAGCACACAGAGGGAGGGAGGGAGGGAGGGAGGGAGAGGGCGAGGCGAAACAGGACGATGAGAGAAAAGGTAGCTGTGCGATCGCAGAGAGAGCTCGAGAGAGAAAACGTAAAGGTTGGTAACACGAAGCCCCTCTTTATAGGACGCTCGGGAACGTCCCTTCGCGTGTTTTCATTTATTTCTTTATTATTATTATACCCATCCTACCTACACCCCACACTTAACGTGTGGTCCTCCTTACCTTGACCTTTCTCACAAATATTCCAACCTAAGACGGCTAGTGGTTTTCCATCTGCGCACAGGCAAATAATAGCTGTCCTCCACGCATTCTGCTACGTTGCAAAGAAGAGCCTGTTAACATCGCACATTTTGGCGATTTTAAGCTGAAACTTCTGCACCCCTGGCATTGCGGAGGTCCTCTAGCCAATTAATCACCAAAAGCTGATTAGCAAATTCTTCCATGCCACCGAAAAAGTTGGTTTCAGCAAGTCCTTCAAGCACATGGGAACGCCTTGAAATCACCACAGCACCTTGTTCCTCCTATTTGTGCACACGCGGGAATATCCTCTAAAGACGGTGTTCCCACTTGTTGCTACATTCCCAGCCCTTAGGCCAAGGTGGGAGCCCATTCTTCGTTGCCTACCTACCTGTCTTGCCTGCATTCTACTCATTCAGAACTTTGTAATATCCAACAAAATGCTATCTCATGGCTACAAATTCAAAGCAATGAGGAGGACCCCTAGAGTGCACAATCATTTTCCCACTAATATATCATGGGAATACTCTTTAAGAGTGGCACGAATAGCGCTTCTATGCCATGTCCAATAAACAAGACACATCACTTGCAATGTGGAGCATTCATTAACATTCCCCCTATTGGACCACTTGTAAAGATTTTTTAGTCTAGGTTAAAGAAGCATTGATCAACAACCCCCTCCACCCCTTCTTGATGCATGGTGGGTAAGGCCACCAAATGCTTTTTAAAAGTTGATGTGCATTAAGAGGGGTCTTCATTTAATTGTTCACACTCGTTGTTTATTTCTACTCATAGCATATCATCAATTTTGATTATGAGGTATCATTTACTGCCCTCATTCCAACCCTAGAATAACACTACATAGTGTGACCCGCTTCTTCCTTTGTATCCTTCTTTTGCAACTTACTTTTGCACATCAAGACTTCTCCCTAGGTGAGCAACTCTTTGTGATGATGCACCATCCCAACACTTACTTTTCATTAACCCACTCAATCTAGGAGATTGCTTGTAAAATCGATGCACAAGTGATGAGTTCTTAATCTTTAAACTTCAAAGATCCAATAGAATATAGACCCAAATTAATAAGGGGCAATATGTTGATAGAAGATCCTTAGCATCGTCCTTCCTGGGATGTTAAGTGGAGATCATGGCATGTTTAGCATTAACATCATCCTTGATCTTTGGGAATCACTCACTCCATCTCACACCAACCTTCCACATAACTAGTACAATTCCATCGTTGTTAATGTCCAAGTTGAGTTAAATAGTCAAGCCCTCTTGGTAATACCTGATACTTATTATGGATTGCCCCTGTCCCTCCCTCCCTTAACCCCTTTTGCACCTCAACTCACCCACCCAGGACCCACCCTTACTAGTGTGACAGTACCCTTTCACCTCTTATTTTTAGTGGTGGCATCTTTTTGCTTCACAAGGCTATATTGTGTGTCACACTAGTGAGACCAATCATTTTCATGTTTACTAGTGAGACCTACGAGTGGTATCTTTTTGCCTCACAAGACTCTAGTGTATGTCTAGTGAGACCTGTCTCTTGACGTAACCTACCAGACAATGGTTTACACCTTGACTTTTGGGTGGAATAAAGGCAATGAGCTTGGGATAATCTTACATAAACAAAGCACCCCTTCCACAAGACCAATGCTTACATCATAGTCCTTGACCTCCCTCGACCCAAGCAAGTCCATAAGGTTGAGGACAACTACCATTAATGATGGTCTAAGATTGCATTAAATGATTAGGTGTTATGGAATATGGAATGACTTATTTGGATTTGTGTGCTTTGGTTTTTCCCTTTTCTCCTTTGCACTCAAATAATGTTCAACAACTTCTTGATGAAAGTTTTGTCTTATTTGTACAACAAGGCTCTTATAATAGCTTTACATCCTTCAAGCTTTTATCATCATGGTTTTCCCCTTTTCTCCTTTGCACTCAAATAATGTTAAGTAGCTTCTTGACGAGACTTTGTCCTATATGTACAACAAGACTCTTATAATAGCCTTACATCCTTCAACCTTTTATTATCATTACAAACAACCCTCAACCTTTCTCGTCCTTACACCCACACTCTTCAACCTTTTCTAGAGGCTTCAAGTAGTTGTCTTGCTAAAGCATCACATATGGACCCACAAGGGCTTATCTTCCCTATGATTCTAAATTCAATAGTCCATATAACATGCACATGCTATTTTTTAAAAGATTATATAATCTTATTTCGTAGCTTTTAGGTACCCCTTCTATATTTGTTCTTGATCTTTCTTCATCTGATACCAACCATATGCATATATGAGTGGGTTTTTTAAAATCGAGGTCCATTGCATACAAGGGGTCTTATGTTGGGCCAAGTACATGCCTATATAATAAACAAAAAGGGTACTTTTTTAAAGGGGCCATTCACATACAAGGGGTGTATGTTGATGTCCAAATAATGCATGCGATAAGGGTCTATAAAATAGGTGAATAGCTAAAACTTCTTTAACCTCCTATTCAAGATGCAAATACTTCAATTAACAGGCTATTATGCTTATTATCCCTTACATGATGCACATGTATGAGGGCATTAGACCCACTACTAGGAAAGGAAAATCTTATTTGTTCAAGAGGGGCATTAAGTTTGTGCCTTTTTTTATTGTATTATAGCCTCGATTACCATATTTTGTATTACAAGAGACTATCGACGATATTTGAACTTAACTTTAGGTCTTCTATGCTACTTCACGTTGTAAGCTCTCCTCTTAAGAACTCATGCTGTCCCCCCTAAGCACTTTGACATCTTCATCTCTTTCATCTTGGGGTGAAGGAGCATCAAAGTAAGTGCTTATCATGTCCTATATTATTTCATCCTCATTCTTTGCATCCTCCTCTTCAATGCTTCTATTCTATTGCTCTTTTGGCTCTCCATCTTCCCTTAGAGCTTTTCGATATCCTTGGGTCAACGTTGACTCATGAGGACCATTATGTGAAGATAGTGGGAGAGAGGGAAGGAGTCTCACTTGAGGCTTTCTCACAATCACAATGGGGGAATACACACAAAGGTGGAGGCTGAAAACAATTTTTCTCTTCTTAGTTGTGAAAGCCAAAAGAACTCAAGTACAAAGAAAATAGAAGAACCCTATATGTGGGTCTCAAACCAAACTCAACTAACTAAGGTGGCATACTAACTGAGCCACAAACTAGAGTAGATAAGAATAGCTGTCATCCAGCTATTATTCGTGGGCGGTGTACCAACCGCATCTCCAGCTAACAAGTCGGTGACATAAATACACAACGGTCACCCTGGCATATCGCGAGTGGAGCTCAATATCTCAACACTCCCCCTCGAGCTCAATCCCAATTCCTGCACACCAAGCAGGTCTCTGAACTTGTGCAGCTTCTCTGCGCCCAATGCTTTCGTGAATATGTCAGCTACCTGATCCTCTGTGTTGACATAAACTAGATCAATAAGACCTAGTAAGACCTTCTCCCGCACATAGTGATAATGCACCTCAATGTGCTTTGTTCTAGCATGAAAGACTGGGTTCTTTGCCAAGTGTATGCTGCTCATGTTGTCACAATAAATGACAACTGGCCCATCTGTAGACTGATGCATATCATAGAGTAGCTTATGCAACCAAGCTACCTCACATGTAGCCATTGCTGCACCCCTGTACTCAGCCTCTGTGCTCGACAAGGCAACTGTAGGCTGTTTCTTGCTGCTCCAAGTGACTGCAGCACTCCCAAAAGAGAACACATATCCACTGGTAGATCGTCTATCAGAAATACTACTAGCCCAATTAGCATCAGTGTATCCATGCAACTGTATCTAAACCCCAGCCTCATAAAATAGTCCATACTGCAATGTGGACTTCACATACCTGAGTATGCGTCTAGCCGCATCCAAATGCGGTTTCCTTGGAGCCTGCATAAACTGGCTTACCAACCCAACAGCATAGCTCAAATCTGGCCTGGTAATAGTCATGTAAATCAAACTTCCTACTATGCGTCTGTACATAGTAGGTCTTCCAGAAGCTCACCTGCATCTACGCTCAGCTTCACATTCTGCTCCAAAGGAACTGAAATAGGCTTACAGCCTGTCATCCCATATTTGGACAGCATGTCCAATCCATACTGCCTCTGCAAGAGCTGTATCCCACTTGGTGATCTAATCACCTCAATGCCCAAGAAATAATGCAGCTCTCCCAAATCCTTCATCTCAAACTTCTGCTTCAATAGCATTTTCACATGAAGGATATCTTCATCACTATCACCTGTGATGATCAAATCATCAACATAAATGACAAGCAGCATAATCCCTTTCTCTGTTTTTCTCACATAGAGTGAGAAATCTACCTAGGAAATCTGAAAGCCAATAGTGACAAGATAATGTCCTATCTTGTCAGACCATGCTCTAGGTGCTTGCTTCAAGCCATACAAGGCTTTCTTCAACCTGCAAACAAACTCAGGATGAATAGCATGAACATAACCTGTTGGCTGCTCCATAAAGACCTCTTCTTGCAAATCACCATGCAAGAAGGCATTCTTTACATCCATCTGATGTAAAGACCATCCCTTTGATGCAGCCATAGCAATGACTGCTCTTACGGTTGCCATCCTTGCAACTGGGCTGAAAGTTTATTCATAATCAATGCCATATGTCTGTGCATACCCCTTGACAACTAATCTTGCCTTGTATCTATTCACAGAACCATCTGCATTGTGCTTGATCTTATAAACCCACTTACAGCCAATTGCATTCTTGCCTTTAGGCAAAGGCACCAATTCCCATGTAGCATTAGCATCCAAGGCATCCATTTCTTCATCCATGGCTTTCTCCCATTTTTCATTTCCCATGGCTTGCTCAAAAGAAGTGGGTTCTGGTTCCTGTATCACTTTGACCATATAGGCATAGTGAATGGTTGTAAATCCATCATATTTCAGCCTATCCACAGGATACCTAAACCCTGGTAGACCTGCACAAAATAGGCTCACTTCCAGGTGCTCTCAAAACATCCCTGGTCTTCCTTACTCCAGGTGTAACAACAGAAGGAATACCCAACTCATCATCAATGCTCTACTCTGAGCCACAGAATTCACCATCCACATAAGAGTGACCTGCATTCACATTAAACATGGGCTGATCTACCTTCTCTTTTCCTTTTCGTGATACTTGCATACCACTCTCTGCATTGCTTTGAGGAGATTCTCCTGATCTCAATCTGCCTGTCCATGGCGAAGTATGTGAACCACTGCTAGAGGACACTCCAGGTCCACTAATATTCTGTGCAGCATTACCATTTTGTGCATCTACATCAATCATCACATTTACTGGTTTATACCAGCTGCTCATCTCATCAAAAACAACATCTCTGCTCACTGTAAACTTACGAGTAGAAGGGTTATAGCATCTATACCCTTTCTGCTACAGAGAATAACCAATAAAGATGCACTTCTCAGCTTTTGGATCCAACTTGGACCTCAACTCATCTGGCACATGGACATAGGCAATGCAACCAAAAATTTTCAAATGAGAAATATCTGGTTTCCTACCAGTATACATCTCCTCTGGCGTCATGCCATGTATTGCTGTAGTGGGAGTCCTGTTCATTATATAAACTGCTGTAGCAACTGCTTCAGCCCAATAATAATATGGTAGATCTTTTTCATTTAGCATAGCCCGAGATACCTCTCCAATATGCATGTTTTTCCTTTCTGCAATTCCATTTTGCTGTGGGGTATGACTGCATGAATATTGCTGCTTTATACCATGCTCCTGCAAGAACCTTGCAAACTCATTTGAGAGGTACTCTCCCCCTCCATCTGACCTTAGGCATTTTATTTGCAGGCCTGTTTCTTTTTCAACCATAGCTTTGAAAGCTTTGAAGTGCCCAAACACTTCACTTTTCTTTTTCATAAAATACACCCAAAGTTTTCTGCTGAAGTCATCAATAAATGTGACAAAATAGTGGCAGCCACCAATAGATGCAGCTTTAGTAGTCCACACATCAGAGTGGATTAATTCCAATGGCTTTTTACTCTCTTGAACATGCCTAGGAAAAGGTTTCCTTGCCTGTTTCCCAAATTGACAGGCTTCACAAACCTTGTGCATTTCTGCAACCTTGAATTTAGGCAATCCTGCAACAATATTTTGGGCTTGCATTGATTTAAGTCGCTGTATATTAACATGACCAATGCGTTTGTGCCAGATATCAATATCTACAACTACACCGGTCCCATGTGCAAACATTGCTGCACTCAATTCAGGCATGTCCGCATCCAACGTAAACATCCTGCCCTTCTTCTTTCCTTTTGCTATCAAGCAACCATTATTTTTCATATCCTCAACAAAGCATCCATGAGGATTAAATCTGACCTGCAAGCCCTGCTCAACCATCTGACCAACAGAAACCAGGTTCTTGGTGATGTTCGGGACATGAAATACATCAGACAAGTATTTCTTTTTCCCATCCTGCATAGACAAAGGAATTTTGCCAATTTGCACAATAGGATGTGCATTATCATCACCAGTCTCCACAAATCCTGGTTTTTCCATTTTCCTTGCATCCTGCATCCATTCAGCATGACCTGTCATGTGGTTTGACGCACCTGAGTCAACATACCACACATCATTGCTTTCTTCTGCACTTGTCACAGAATTTGTCATATGCTATACCATAAACAAATACTCATTTCTGTCATCACCCTGTCTACTAGAGGATGCATAATTGCCTTGCTGCAATTTTCCATTCATAATGTCATTCTGCTTTTTGTAGCAGTCTTTAGCCATATGACCCATTTTGCCACAATAGTAGCATTCAACATTGCTGTTTGCATTTTGGCCTCTCTGCCATCCACCACGGCCTCTTTGGCTCCCCCTGCCTCTAGAGTTACCACGTCCTCCTGCATAGGACTAGTTTTCTTGCATTTGCTGCATATTCTGATTTCTACCACGGCCTACAGATCAGCCTCCTCTACCTCTGCCTCTACCTCTGCCAGCATTTGAGTAGAAGACAGTTTCTTTTGAAGTTCCTGCTGAAGAAGATGCACCACCATTTCTCTGCTCTTCAGAAATTAGAAGAGCAATCACCTCCTCAAAATCAGGAAATTTTTCACGGATGGCAATGGATGTCCGGAACTATGCATAATCCTTTCCTAGACCATTCAAGGTCACAGAAACTAAATCGTCATCATCCACTGGCGACCCAATGGAAGCAAGTGCATCCGCAATTTTCTTCACCTTCATGTGGTAGTCATTGATGCTCATATTTTCTCTCTGCACATTGTGCAGCTCCTGCTTGAGTTTTGCTGCATTTTCCTGGCCTGCGTATTTGTGCTTACATTTTAGCCAACGTATCCCATGCCACCTTTGGCATACTTGCATTCTGAATATGCACAATCATGGAGTCTGAAATACTGATAGACAGCCAGTACATAACTTTTCTGGCTCTCTTATTCCATCCTTTGAATGCCTGCATTTCCTGTTGATTGGGAACATTAGGAAGAATAGGTTCTTCTTCATTTCCTATAATGAACTCCCAATAGCCTTTTCCCATCAAGAAATTCGTCATTCTAAACTTCCATGCTTGGAAGTTGTTCTTGTCAAGCTTTTCAGTGACAATCTGTGAAAGAGAATCAGATGCCATTATAGAACACTGCAAAATATTCTGTCACTGCAAAAAAAAAAAGCTTTTGCCTCACACGGGCAGATCTGCAAAACTGACGAAAGTGGTATTTCACCACACAGTCACTTCCTAGTGACGATTTTGCATCAACAGGCAACAAGCATGAATCTGCAAGTCCCAATGTCTCTGCGCAGAGGCATACGATGCAATTTCTGTGGCAACTTTTCACCGACCTGCAGAACAGTGGTCGCACAGCAAAAACAGGGCCTTTTTCTGAGTGCCTGCGGAGAACTTCCGCCTCTAAAACGGGCCCCGAAATGACCTCGGATCAGAAAAATAAAGTCACAAGGGCTTCGCACTTGCCCACGGCATATAATTCCCTCTCACCACACCGCAAAGGGCGTCTCAATCTGAGACAGTGCACTCTTGCACTTCCGGCTGTGCTACCTGCAGAGATTTGCTCCCAAACTCGAAAAAGGAAAGCAACACTGGTCCTCTTACCAGGACACTGCGAACTTGGTTTGCTTTCTTGAGCTCCTTACCACGAACAAGGCTCTGATACCATGTGAAGATAGTGGGAGAGAGGGAAGGAGTCTCACTTGAGGCTTTCTCACAATCACAATGGGGGAATACACACAAAGGTGGAGGCTAAAAACAGTTTTTCTCTTCTTAGTTGTGAAAGCCAAAAGAACTCAAGTACAAAGAAAATAGAAGAACCCTATATGTGGGTCTCAAACCAAACTCAACTAACTAAGGTGGCATACTAACTGAGCCACAAACTAGAGTAGATAAGGATAGCTGTCATCCAGCTATTATTCGTGGGCGGTGTACCAAACGCATCTCCAGCTAACAAGTCGGTGACATAAATACACAACGGTCACCCTGGCATATCACGAGTGGAGCTCGATATCTCAACACATTATACAATGCGTGTGCTCTCAAACTTCTTGGAACAAGTTCATCTCCCTACATGAAAAGAATTTAGTGAATCGACTTGGAAAAGCCACACACAAGAATGGGATTATAGTACATGAAAAGAAAATATTCTTTCCAAGCTATGAAAATGATACCCGATGGGCATGATACTTGGCATGGGCCTTAAACTAATTGAGTTTAAGGCCCACACAAAGTATCATGCCCATTAGTACCATTTGCATGGCTAAAAGCAAACCAATGCATGTTTTTCAATGCTCATGCATGATGCATGGTGAAAAATAAGAAAACATTTTTTACAAGCCATGCAAATGATACCTGATGGGCATGATACTTTGCACATGCTTCATAATCACTTAGCTTAAGGCCTGTGAAAAGTATCACATCCATTGGCACCATTTGGCATGGCTAGAAGCACATTGATGCATGGTTTTCAATGCTCATGCATGATGCATGGTGAAAAACATAAAAATATTCTTTCCAAGCCATGCAAATCTTTTTTTTTTTGGCACAAAAAGTAGTGCTAGTTATATTGCTTGAAAATGAGAGTACAAGAGGGCTTAAGGCCAGCGGGATGTAATCACAAAACGGATACAACCCGTGGTAACAAAATACTAATTACAAGCCTCTCAGGGCATAATCATCGGAGTGTGGACAAACAGCCACGGTGGGGGGGAGTAATGCCACTGAAGACTCTGAGCAGAGTGCTGGAAGAACAGCTCTTGATTGTCCCAGTCGCGAAGGAAGTGCCGTCTCTTCTCCTTCCCTGCCCGGGACTCCCCCTAAATCTGATCCCACTGACCCTTGAGCGTGTGAATGATCGTGCTCCAAATGTCCGCTAAGGTCTGATCTCCTAAGGTAGCAAAAGAAGCCTGATCTCCTAAGGTCTGCGCACATCTGGAAGTCCAGATATGCCAGCCTACAATACTCCCTATGATCTCCCAAACTGGGTGCCGAGTCATCGCTCTTGCATCTGTCTCTGTCAGATGCCAAGGGAAGCTGTCCATGTATGCCCAGGTGGTCTGCATGATGAAGAAAACTGGATCTTGCCTAGAGAACTCATAAGCCAAGTGATGTCCCATCTCGGTGCTACACCAGCAAAGAACTCCCCAAGTGACTCGGGTGTAGCCCTCGCTAAGATCCCCATGACTCCCTTCCACACTGTCTGAGCATGCAAGCAACTCCAAAGGCAGTGCTTCAGGGACTCCTGCTCTTGAAAACACATCTGGCAGTGCCCCTCCTTCCCCATCTGCCTCAGCCAGCTGCCAACTGGTAGCCCCTTATGGGCCACCATCTAAAGAAAGTAAGAGATCTTCCTTAGCCGCCAGCTTGCCCAAAGAGTCTTCCAGAATGTGCGGAGAAAAACCAGAGATATCCCTTGGGCATACCAACTATGTGCCTGTGTGGGTAGCCTGTGCTGGAGAGCCCCAAGAGCACGCCTACCAGTACGCGCACTGTATGAGAAGAAGGGGGTAGGGTTCTCTGAGGCCTCCAGCGGTGGCTAGCGCCACTCCCCTGGGTCCCACTTCACCTCTGTTAAGGAGCGGCCCTCCCAAATCCAGAGTCTCCAGTCCTGGTCCTGCATAATCAGGGGGTCTATATGCCACGTTTTCCCTTGCAGCCCTATGATGCGAAGGCGCTGCCAGGGAAGCTGGGGATCGATCACGGCTTCTCTACTCTGGAGACGGCTACCATCGGCGACAGAGAAGAAGTGAATCGAGGAGTTCGAGAAAAGGCCTACAACCACCAAAGAAATGCCACGGGGTGTGAACTGCCCTAGCCACCTCTCATCTCTCGAGAGGAGCTGTCTAGTGATCATGGGAATCCTCCAACCTGCAGGAATGGTAGCATCGATCTCCGCTCGCCGAGCCTAGATCCCATGTGCCGTACCTACTGCTGCTGCCAGCTCGCCTGAGCTCAACTGGCTATAGATGTCCCTCTAAACCCGGAGCGAGTGTGTAGGCCCACGCGCCCAGAGCGCCCATGGGATATGGGATCTCTCTCCAAGCTGGCGACCTGTATCATCTGTCACCTGGCTGCTCCAGATTAGGGGCTGTCTATCTATCTCCTCTCGGCAGCTGGGGGGAACCTGAGAGAGGATGTGCCGCAACTTCCTCCAAACCGAGACGAGGCTACGGAGGACGGGGGAACGGGGCTGAGTCAATGGGGCAGAAGTGAAAATCCACCAGATAAACGGCTGCCAATCACCCCCTCTCTGGGGGATACACGAGCTGAGACCATGCTGAAGCAAGAGCTTCCACGTCTGCCCTCCTGGGGTCAGATCGCGGATGACTAACTTGCCAAGTAATGCCTAACTCTGCAGTTTTGGATCTATGATGCCAAGACTGCCCTCTATCTGGGGGAGAATGACCATCTGCCAGGCGACCCGGGCTCTAGTGGCGTCGGAACCATCTGAGCCAGACCAAAGAAAGTTTCGCACCAATCTCCTCAGCTGGGCTACACACGATCTCGAGAAACACCAGCAAGATGCCACGTACCAAGCGGTGGCAAGAAGGACCTGATTGACCACAAGGGCCCTGCCTGCCAAACATAGCCGAGCCGTGCTCCAGAAGGCTAGCTTCCGTCATATGGAGACTAGGACCGGTAAGAACTGCTGAGCCGGCATGATATCCAGACCTACCTGGAATCCCAAGTAACGTGTCGTCTGTCCTCTGAGGATCCAGCGAAACCCCAGGAAAATACCCCATTGTGAGCTGGCTCCCGGATCCATAAGAAAAAACCAACTGACTTATGCCAGTTGATTTTCGCCCCAGTGGCTAGGCAAAAACCCTCTAAAGACAGTCTCACTCGCTTTAGTAACTCGATATCATCCTGCACATACAGGGCCGTGTCATCTGCATACTCAGAGTCCAAAAGTTCTGCATCAACCCGAATAGGGAGGCGCATCCCTCGAAGACCAGTGGAACGGGCTCGTAGGAAGTGAGTCATGGCCTCCGCAAAAAATACGAAGAGGTAGGGCGCAAGTGGGCACCGAGCGCTCAAGGGTGAATCTCTCCCCCATCCTGCCACTGATGATAACCCAGCTGGAGGCCGACCTGTAGAGACTAGCAATACCTCTGATCCACTCGTCCGAAAAACCAAACCGAGAGAGTGCACCTTCCAAGAAGGACCAGTCTACCCTATCGTACGCATGGCAAGGTGCTGGCCACTGTGCTGGGCCCACTCCGTCACCTTTGAGAATGTGAAAATGTTGTCCAAAATGCTGCGATCTTGGACAAAACCAATCTGGGTGTCATGGATCAAGTCATGTAGCAGGGGGCGGATGCGGCTACTGATCATCTTGGCGAGAATTTTGTAGGCAATCAGGAGGAGGGTAATAGGGCGCCACTGTCTGATCTCCTGACGGTCCCCCCCTTTGGGGATGAGGCAAATCAAGCCTGTCACAAGGCTCTCTGGCATCTGTCTACTGGAGAAGATATGCTGGAAGGCTGTGAGCAAGGGCTGATAGACCTGCTACCAGAAGGTGGTGAAGAAAGCTTTAGAGAGCCCATCCTCACCTGGGCATTTCTGCCCATCAATAGCGCTCACCGCATCCTGCATCTCTGCCATAGTGAAAGGAGCGAGAAGGGTTTCACTCATGCTAGGCTGCACGAGCGACAATGTATACCTCCACACCTCCTCCCTGCAACGGCGAGCACAAGGGTCTAGGGGCTCCTGCTGGAACAAGGATCTGTAGAAATCTGTCGCCAAGTCTCAAACCTCGTCTGGATCTATCCTGACACTACCATCCTACGCTCTAAGAGATCGGAGCTGTTCCCCTGCTGACCTCTGTCCATGAGTCCTGAAGAACTCTTTGACATCCTGTCGCCTTTCCTAGCCCAAAAGGACTTGGAAGCATGAAACGAGAACTCTGAGCGTCACTGGGTGATCTCCTCTAACATGGCTTGGGCTCTAACCTCCTGTCATCTGAGCTCCTCAGAGCCTGGAGAAGACTATTGCATCCACTGTATCGAGGCAATATCTCGTCTGAGACCCCTCTCCTTCACCCACCACTGCTGCCTGACCTGAATCGCCTCCTGCTGACAGATGAGACTAGACTTGGCAAGAACCTGAGCTGCCATATCCCCCATGGGGTCCCAATCCTACTCCCACACGTCCACTATCCTACTGTGAACCGCTGCTCTAGAGTAGATGGAGTCTGGGATCTGGCACGAGCGTGGAGGTAAGGAGTGAGAGGCTGAGTCTAGGACTAGGATGACTGGGGCATGGTCAGAGAGGGTCGTCCCTGGAACCACTCTTGACTCTCCACCTCTGCCTAGCGCCCAATCGCTGACATAGAAACGGTCCAACCACTCTAGAAGTCTGCCTCCCTCCCTCCTGTAACTCCAAGAGAAGTCCAGACTCCCTGCCCATCTGCAAAAGGAAGGCTCCCGCCAGTTGTCTTGACCTCCCATAGCGAACAAGGAGTCCCAATCTGCCTGCTCTGCCTGAGCTATACCGAGGAACTCTGGGCCCCGTCCCTACTGATCCTCTAAAGTCTCAAGGTTATTGAAGTCCCCTCCTACAATCCAAGAATCCAACTCTGGCAATAAGTCTATCGAAGAGCTCTAGAAAGCGGCTCTCCATCTGAGGTCGGTCGGGGCATAGATATTGAGGATGCCGATACGGGATCCCTTAATATTCAAGCCCACCCAAAGCGCTCCAAGGTGTCAAAACCACACACATGCTGAACTAGAGAAGTATCGATGGAGGTACAGACACCCCCGCTCCTCCCCTACTCGCCAATCGAAGGTTCCCAGTAGGTGTGGGAGTGTCCTGTGAGGACCTTCCCACACTTACTGGTCTGAGAAGCCGAAAGCTTGTGTTCCTGCAATAGGAGCACATCTACCCTTCCCACCAAGGTTGGCTGGAGCTCCTGTCTGAGCACCATCTTACTAGGGCCGCGAGTGACGTTCCAAGAGATAATGCGTATACTCATGAAGAAGGGAGATGGGCCACAAATAGCTGTCTGCTTGCGGTTGATGTCGAGGTGGTCGGAGGATGTCCAATGTGCAGACGAAGGCGATTCTGTGAGGGTTTCAAAGGAGAGGCCAGATCATCGGAACCATCCTCTAAAACCCTCAACAGAGGGGAGAGGCCCTTCGTCCCATGGTGGTAAGCTCTCTCTAACCAACTTGAAGCCTCCACCAGGGAAATACTGTAGAAGCCTGCTACCTCTGAGGTCCTCCAAGGGCAGAGCCCTTCCGCTAAGATCCACTCCAGAGGCGGTCGAATGATGACCAAATGCGGAATCGTTTGGCGCTGTGGCGCCATCTCAGACGAACGTCACCCTTCTTCCACTGCTGCTGAAGAAGCTCCGCTGCTCTGCTACCGATCCAGTCCTGCATCCTGCTCCTGGGACTAATCTCGAATCGTCTCCCAAACATTTTCATTCGTCCATTGCTCATTCCCATCACTGGTGATAGTGAAGGAATAGCTAGGACCATCATGGGGGGCAAGGACGGACACCTTACCCTCCGCCCCCTTTCAGAGAAGAAGATGCTGATGTCTAGGCATGCAGGGAAGGAGCCAATACCTGCTACATCCAAATAATCCCAAGGTCTTGCTCGGTAAAACTCCAAAGGTAGAGCTCTAGGAGCTGCCCTTGGGTGTGGGGACAAGGATGAGGAGTTTGAACTAGAAAGAGGGGTGTTGGCTGTCGAACAAGCTGGAGTGGTGCTGGCCATCTGCAGGGAAGGGCCTCTCCCCTCCACCGGGCCAGGAGGCATAGGCGTGGAGGAGGTCTGTACTAGCTTCGGGGCCGCAGGTGGAAGGGGGGGTTCCCTCGGGATCATGCTCGAGGGAGAGAGGGGGGATGAAACCAAAGGTGCTGGGGGGGAACCCGGGGGGGGGAGGTAGGGGGACCGAGGAGGAGGGGGGAGGGAGGGGGGGCAGGGTGAAGGATGAGGGGGAGGCTGGCTGATCTTCTCCTTCCCTTTCTCCTTCCCCTTACCGAGCTGCTGCTGATTGGTGACCACAGGGGTCTCTTGCTGTAGATGGGAAGGCTTTTTTGGTCCTGTTTTGTTTCCTTTCCGTTTTCTTTTGACCTCAGTCCAGCCTTCCCCTTCGAGGGGGGGTGTCGATGCTTGGCGGGGGGGCTCCTGAGTTGCCTGGATGGGGGCCATCTGAGGTTCTCTCCTCGTGAAGCGAGGGCAGGAGCGTGCCTAGTGCCCAAAGCCGTGGCATCGCAGACACTGCTCTGGGCGACTAGTGACCATAATGCACTGCATCACCATACCTGTGTCTGTCTCAATCTCGAACTCCGAGGGGATACTCTATGGATCTAGGACTGCCACTTTGACATGTGGCACCCCTTGGGCTTCCACCGCATCAACGAAGGTGTTCTGCATGAGCCAGCCAAAGTGTGCCCCTAGGTCCTTGATGATCGGGCGAAGCTTTGTTGCGAGGCCTGGGAAAATGAGGGTAACTGGATGGCGAGGAATGCGAAAGCGGGCATCGAAGTCCGCTACACTAAAACCCCTATACCATGGGACCATAAGAATGATCTTCCCACCCACAAAAGTAGGGGACCGTCTGACCATATCGCTCGCAGCCTGTGCTGAGGAGAGCTTGAGCCTGAAGATACCACGTTCCATGAGTGCGACCTCCTCAATGTGGCTGTCCTCAAGGTAGAGGGTGGACTGCAACCAGTCCCTCATGTCTGCTCGTGAAGGGGCGTAGCCAATGACTCTCCCATAAACGGACTTCTGGGAGAAGTCAGTGGCGGCCTGCTTCACCAAGGAGACCTGATGCTCTATCAGTGTTATGCAGTAGGCTGATGGAGGGGGGGTCTGTATGGGCCACCGGCGGTTCTGGGCTCACGGCCACCATACCGCATCGACAAACTGCGAAAGCTCCAGAAGGCGGGGGAAGGAAATGGCAGAGGCAAGGGAGGAGGAGGAAAGAGGGAGGGATGGAGAAGTACGGGGAAGCGGGGGAGGAGAGGTGGTGGAGAGAGAGCAGATGGCAAAGGGGGAAGGAAGGGAGGAGGGAGGGGGGCAGCACAGCGCAGGGCGGGGAAGAGGAGGGAGGAGAGGGGGGTGTGGCAGTGTAGTGCGAGAGGGGGCGGGGATGAAAGGAGAGGAGGGAGGGGAAGGGGAGGTGGCAGCGTTGCACAACGGCGGGGAGGGGGAGGAAGGGGTCGGGGGGGTGGTAGCGCAACACGAGGGGGGGAGGCGAGGAGAGGACGGATGGGTGGAGAAGGAAGGAGAGGGGGGGGATGGCGGGCGGAGAAGGAGGAGAGGGGGACAGAGGAGGCGTGGCAGGCGGCTACGAGCTGGGAGGCGGCAGAGAGAGAGGAGGGGGAGGGGAGAGGGGGCCACGCAGCACGAGGGGGGGTAGACGGGAGCGGGGGAGGGGTGGGAGCATTCGCAGGAGTGGCAAGCCATGCAAATCATACCTGATGAGCATGGTACTTTGTATAGGACTTAGCATCACATATTCTAAGGCCCATGCAAAGTATCATGCCCCTTGGGTACCATTTGCATGGCTAGAAGCACACCGATGCATGTTTTCCAACACTCATGCATGATGCTTGGTGGAAAACAAGGATATTTCTTGGCAAGGCATGCCCGATGGACATGAAGTGATTTTAAGGCCAGTACAAAGTATTGTGTCCATTGGGTACCACTTTTATGGCTATAAGCACACTAATGCATGTTTTCCAAAGCTCATCCATGATGCATGGTGAAAAACAAGGAAATATTCTTTCCAAGTAATGCAAATGATACCTAATGTGGGCATGATACCTTGCACAAGAATTAAACCAAGAAATTTTAAGGCCCGTGCAAAGTATCATGCCCATCGGGTACCATTTTCTTGGCTAAAAGCACACCAATGCATGTTTTCTAAAAGTGCACGTGTTATAGGTTTTTCTTAAAAAATTGGACGTGCAAAACTTTCTGTGGACAAGATTTGTTACAAAGCTTGGGACCTCGATGAGCTAGAGTCATACCAATTCCTTTCCCATTACATGTTACAGAGCCATGGGTTAGCCTTACCATATCAAAATTCAGTGATGCAAGGTGCGGTGAAAAAAGAGATACAAACCCTAAAAAGAATTCCTTGTGCTACTCCAAATGCAATAACACCTATCTTTAATCTTTGCACCATCATTATTTAGAGGCTTGCCAACTATGGTCCTATTTTGACAATGGATGCCCAACATGATCATGGAAAACCAACATCATAGTGCATGCCAAATAGGTTTTTTGTAAAAAAAGTGGACATGCATAACTATTTTGTGGATAAGATTTGATAAAAATATTGGGACCTTAGTGCAATATATTCATACCAAGGCTTGTCCCATTACGGGTCATGGAGCCATGGATTTAGACTTACCCTATCCAAAACTCAGTGATGCAAGTTGCAATAAAAAAGGGAATACCTTGCCTTGTGCTACTCCAAATGCAATAACACCTAGAATGAATCTTTGTAACATCATTATTTGGAGTCTTGCTAATTTTGGGCCTTATGCCCATGGAAAACCAACATCATGGACCCTAAAACAAGGCTCCTAGGTTCCAAAATTTCACAATCTAGTACATGTTATCAACTTTTAAACTCTATCTAATACATGTTATCATCTTCTAAACTCTATCAAGAACTACAACAGAAAGAGCATTGAAAGGTTTAGAAACTTAGAAAATTGAGGAAGTTTGTGTTTGTAAAGATTTTCAATGCTAATTTCGATGCAAATAGTGGTGATATCATCGACTGTAACATCGATGGTGTGCTGTCTAAAACCCATACCCAGAGTCATGTCACTTTGATTCATATTCCACACCTTGCAACTAGCTCTCCCACACTTTCTGAGCTGGAGAGACATAAATGGAGTGATGAGACACATACAAGGCTCCAAAAAATGAATTATTTTTCTAGGTGTGTTGATTTTGCTTTCTCTTTTCAAGTTCCCCTTTCTTTTCAAATTGCCTTCCCCTTCCCTTTCCCCTTCCCCTTCCCTTTCCCTTTCCCTTCTCCCTTTTCACTCTCTCTTCCCTTTCTCTTCTCCCTTCTTCCTTCTCCCTTTCACTTCTCTCTTCCCTTTCTCTTTTCACTTCTCCCTTCTCTCTTCCCTTTCCCTTTTCACTTCTCCTTTTCCCTTTCCCTTTCTTTTCCCCTTTCCCTTCTTCTTCCCTTTGGACTAAGTATTTCACTTTCCCACTTCCCTTTTTTCATCCTGTATTTTGATGTAAATAAAATCTCCTTGTTTAAATAGTATGTGTTTTCCCCTTCCCCTTCCCCTTTCACTTTCCCTTCAAAGTATTTAAATAGAACAAATATTTCCTTGTTTAAATAGAATGAATGCTTCATTTCCCCTTCCCCTTCCCCTTCCCTTGTTTAAAAATTCTAATCTCATAAGTGTTTATGTCAAGAATTAATATAATCCTTGCATTCTAAATTCAAAAGTAATCTCTTTTTTTATGTTCATGTCACATCTCTTTTTATGAGAAATTGCATTCTACATTTTGAAGGTAGTGTTTGCTTTGCTTTCTTGAGATTGCTATGATCTATCAACGTTTTAGGGTCTCACAAATTTTTATGTTTGATTTTATTTTGTGAAGGATGGTAAATGGAGGATCGAGTAGAGGGGGTAAAAAGAGACCCTCCGATAGTACTACCTCAAGTAGTAGTACAGCAAAGACTCAAAAATTAGTCGCTCGCTTAGATCCAAATGACAAGGAAAGACTCCTGCACGAGCTTGAATATGAGAGGTAGCAAGTCGTGGATACACTTGCCTCCATAGAGATCTCCCATGCTACCACCCATGGTAGAGCTAGGGAAAGGGAGAGAGAGTGAGTGCCAAAGTAGACTCTTTGGCTTGGAAGGTACTGCTGCCATAGGGGGTAGTGAAGCAAACTTCCAAACTTCCACCACCCTACCCTACATGGTTAATAGAGAGTTTGAGATCATTATGGACTCAAGAGGTGAACAGGTTATGGACCGAGTGCCATAGGGGATAGTCAAGTACACTCCCAAACTTCCACCACCATCCTTATAGGTTAATAGAGAGTTTGAGATCATTATAGATTCAAGAAGACAGCGGACTGTGAGCCTGAATCCGGTGTTATCATTTTCTAAACTCTATCAAGAATTGGAAGAGAAAGAAGCATTAAAATTTTGAGGAAATTAAAAAATGAAGGAAAATTCATGTTTGTACAGATTTTCAATGCATATTATCCATTGTAATATCGATGATAATATGGATGGTGTGCTGTCTAAAACACATACCCCGAGTCACTTCACTCTAATTCACATCTCTCAAGTTGCCGACAAGCTCTCAACACTCCACACCTTGCAACTAGCTCTCCCACACTTTTTGTGCCAGAGAGAAATCCATGCAAGGCTCCAAAAATCGAACAGTTTTCTAGGTATGTTGATTTTTCATTCTTTTTTCAAGTTGTTCTTCCAAGTTCCCCTTTCCTTTCATTTTTCTTTTCCCTTCCATTTCCCTTTCCCTTCTTCACTTTCTCTTTTTACTTTTTCCTTCTCTCTTCCCTTTCCCTTTCTCTTTCCCTTTTCAATTTCCCTTTTCCCTTTCTCTTCCCCTTTCCCTTCTCCTTGCCTTCCTAAGTATTTCACTTTCCATTTTCCTCTTTTCCTTCTTAAGTATTTTGATAGAATGAAAATATCCCTGTTTAAATAGAATGAAGAATTTCTTTTCCTTCCCCTTTCCATTTCCCCTTCCCCTTCCCCTTTCCTTTCCCCTTGCCCTCCTTTTCCTTTCCCTTCCCCTTCCCCTTCCCCTTCATCTAGGAAATGCATCTTTCTAGGTTATGGTGAAAGTGGAGAGAGGGGCTAGTGTCTCTCAGATCCAGAAGCAAAGAAGATTATATGAAGCCATGCTGTGGTCTTCGATGAGAAGAAGATGCATAAGACACCCATGAGGGATGTAGAAATGAGGAGAATCACTTTCCAAGCTGTAAATCCACCTACATATGTTGATAGATAGCAAGTTGTCCATGCACTAAATGTGCAAGAAAGGGTGCCACCAGGTACTCCCAAAGGTACATAATCAAAGGCAGATGATGGATCTGTTGTTGATGGAAATGATGAGCCAAATGTGGCTGATATGTAGGCGGGACAGCAAGCTGAAATGCCCTTGCGAAGATCAGTTAGAGTGTCTAGGCCACCTGAGAGATTTGTTCCAGGGGTAGACTATGTGATGCTTATTGATTGCGGGGAGCCTTCTTGCTATAGGGAGGCTATGATGCATGAGGATTAGCACAAGTGGAAGTATGCTTTATGCAATCAGAGATGAATTCACTCATGAAAAATAAAACTTGGGACTTGGTTTCTTTGCCACATGGAAAGAAAGCATTGCCATGTAAATGAGTCTACAAGATGGTCACATGTGATGATGTGCCTAAGTATAAGGCCCATTTGGTTGCTAAAGGGTTCAAGCAAGAGAACGGTGTGGATTTTGATGATAGGTGCTCCATTGCCTCCATATGTGAAAATGAGTAAGGCAGATAGTCCCAAATCAAATGAGGAGAGGGCCATGGTCTCACCATGATGGCCAAGGTTCCTTATGCATCAACAGTTGGGAGTCTTATGTATGCTATGATAGCTACTAGACTGGACATTGCATTTGCAAGGGGAGTTGTTAGCCGGTATATGGCTAATCCAAGAAAGAGGCATTGGGAGGCAATTAAGTGCATCATGAGGTACATGAAAGGTACCAAGGAGATGTGCATCTACTTTGGCAAAGGAGAGATGTGTGTACTTGGGTATACTGATTCAGACTATGCAGGGCATGTGGATAGCAGGAGATTTTGGTTATGTGTTCATCTTTGTAGGCGGTGTAGTGTCATGCATGTCTCATGCACAAAAGTGCGTTGCTTTGTCTATCACAAAGGCCGAGTATGTTACAGCCACATAGGGTTGCAAAAGGAGGCTATATGGCTTGATCGGCTAGCGAGAGATTTGGGGGTTCATGTAGGTGTATCGACATTGCAAAGTGATTCCCTAAGTGCTATTCAACTAGAACGGAATCCAATTTTTTCATGCAAAGACCAAACACATTGAGGTCAAGTACCATTTCATCAGGGAGGTACTTGAGGACAAACACATAGAGCTTGTCAAGGTTCATACAGATGATAAACCTGTAGATATGCTGATGAAGAGTCTACCTAGTTGATGGTTTGAGTATTGTCATGCATTGATCTAGTTATGTACAATACTCAAACACACACATACATATATATGGATGACATAGAATATTAGGGTATTCTGCACCCACCAAAACTTGTGTGGGGCTCTTATGGCTCTCCCTCTCTCTCAACCTTTTCCATTCTGCTTTCATTGAGAGCACTCTCAAGAGCCAATCTAGAGGAGCAAGAGGAGGGGAAGGTGATGAGAGACAAGATGAAGGGGATAGGAATGTGAGGATGAGGATGGGATAAGTGAGTCTAACTAGAATGTTGTA
Organism: Dipteris shenzhenensis; assembly: GCF_047967505.1. Classification (NCBI taxonomy): domain Eukaryota; kingdom Viridiplantae; phylum Streptophyta; class Polypodiopsida; order Gleicheniales; family Dipteridaceae; genus Dipteris; species Dipteris shenzhenensis. The sequence goes on along the minus strand of NC_141611.1, from coordinate 56,503,673 downwards.
TATAGGATGTACATAATTAGGATGATTTTATATTCAAACAATGTAATAGGCAATTTTGTACTCAAACAATGTAAACATATATATAAAATGACCAGTACAGTGTTATACATATCTTAATACAAAAGGGCAGGCTTGCCAAGCCCTAGAACATTTTTGCCAATTAGGCCTCTGGAATATTTTATGAATGTCAATATTATCATTGATATTTTAGTCAATAGTCTCTTTGGAATTCTTACTAGCATCAATATTATGTCAAAAATAGATCTAGGAAAATTTCAAGCATGAAAAAGAATGTCGATATTAGCATGATATTTCAGTTAAGATATGAAGATATTGACGATGGAAATATAGACATTGATTTTGAATTTATTTTCAACGTTTCTTTTTTATGCTAATATCGCTGAAGACTGCTATGCTTTCTAGACTTCCAAAAAAATTTCCCAATGTATTTTTCATCAAAAAAGCATCGATAATGGAGTCAATGGTTGTTGTATGGAAGTTTACCCACAAGCCCATGGCTGTAGTTGATGTAGTTGATGTGTGATGCTATTGCTACATGGACATAGTTTTTGAGATGATCTTGCACTACTTATGGAGCTGCCCAGTTTCTAGAGGATTTGGTTGGGATCCCTATGGATTGTGGATCGATTGCAGAGGATCTAGCGGGGCTTCACTTGGGGCAAGGTGGCTTGGCTGATAGAAATAACCAAGCAAATTAGGTGACTAGATAGATGCACCTGATGTAAGTATGACATTTCAACATTGCTTTTTCTTTAGCACAACACATCCAATATTTGATGTGCTCTCTTATGTTCTACACCTCCAACACTGGATGTGATCTTTTACTAAATGGGGGAAAGGCATGTTCCCCTATATCATCTCTCCGCCATACATTATGTATGGTTTTATTTTTTCCTCCCCCATTTTCCCCTCCCTTCCCTATCCTTGTGAAAGTTAAGTTTGAATGAAGGACTGCCACTCCAAACATTCAATACTCAATGAAGTTATGTAGACACACCGTCCAATGGGGCCTATTTTGACAAGTGTGTATGAATCTCAATTACAGCACCAATAGATGAGGGGGGTTTTAAGTCCTTCATTGAACACATGTGCATCTTACCAAAGGGTAGAGCAAACCTTTAAAATCATTGGTGACTTTTAGAGCACAACTAGTCGGTCAAACTTCCTTTATCCTTCTAGGTATAGCATATATCAATCTGCTTTCACTAGTTGATAGCAAAAAGTGGCACTCAATGTTCCCTAAAGGAATCAATCTAGTACTCTTGGGATCCCAAATGTCTTTGAAGACTTTTATGCCTTTCCTAAATGCTTTTAATTAGCCTAGGATGACTGAGCATAAAATGTTTCCTCCCTCATGAGCCCAATTAGAGAGCCAAATAGACATGTTTAATGATCCATCTCCATGGAAGGAATTAGAGGCAATCCAATAACATCCCTTTACTCTTTTTTTCCATACCTGAATATACTTAGATAATAGCTCCGATTGTTTAACTTTAAAGTTGATTTTAGATAAGACTATATCTTGCCAAGGTTTACAAATCCCTAAAGGAACATTTTCACAAATCCAAGACTGTGCTAAAACCACCCATGGCTTACTACAACCTTAAGCAACCAATTGGAGCCTTGGCATTCACACTTATCCTTCATTTTTTCCAATCCCAAGCCACCTGTAGATTTAGGAGCTGCTGCAAAGTCCCATAAAAAGGCATTTGATATGTCTTTTCAAATAAAACCTCTCACCAAGTTGTCAATTAGCTTGAGTGAAGTTTTCAAAAAGGGGAATACCGACAAAACATAAACAGGAAAGGAAGCCGTAATATGCTTTGCCACTATTATTCTTCCTACCAATGACCATTTCTTATCCATCCATTTGTCAAATTTTTGTTTGATTTTCTGATAACACCAATCAAATTGTCCCTTTAGAGTAACTTTAATACCTATCGAGCAACCAAGATACTTGATAATCCATCCACCTAAAGCCAAAATTACCTGTCCAATGACATGTATCATTCCAATCTAGACAAATAGCTATAGTTTTGTATTCATCAAGCTTGGAATCAGATACAATTGCAAAATCCTCAAACACGTTCAGATATCTCCTAATATTGACTTATGTGCCAAATTTGTATTGTCGTCAGCAAAGAACTTAGCGCATAAAGGTGGATCTAGCATTGGGCAAAGGAATTCCTTTGATCAGCTTTAAATTTTGATAGTGATCCAATTGACATACAAGAGGCTCACTGAATTGAAAAGAGTAGAGGGGTAATAGGACATCCTTGTCTGATAGATCTCTTCAATTGAGAACGTCCATAATGATACCCATTAAGAGAAATTCTTGCAAATACATTTGTGAATAGCATTCTTACCATTCTGGAAAATCCCTCTCCAAACCCATGCTTTTGCATTTTTAGTGGTGTGAAAGGCCAAAAAATTCTATCATATGCCTTTTCCAAGTCTAGGTTCAGCATTACAAACTTCTCATTTGAAGTCAAGGCATAATCTATTCCCAACAGCACATTCAACAATGCATCATGAATTATCGTCCCATTTACAAAGGCATATTGCCTGGGATGAATAATCCTTCCCATTAAAAACTTAATTCTCTTAGCCATAATTCTTTCATTGATGCATCAGCAAAAAAACATTGTTCTTTTCCTAGTCTCACAGGACTCCCCCAACCCCCCCTTTCATAAAGATGTTCTCTTTTATTGAGACGAAAGGGAAACCTTAATTTTACATAGTAGTTATCTCAAAACATCATTATACTCATCCCAACTACCAAGACGCCTATACAGTTATGCTATCATTTCATCCTTAGTAGGATATCTAGGTTTATACCTATTACTTTTTCCCCAGAAATTAGGATGGCCATCGCAAAGTTTTCGGGTATCCATCATATAAACTCCCAACATTGCATTATGGAAGTAGTGCATACCCTCTTAAAATCTAGATCATTCCGGCAGCTCCAAATGGTCTAATGTGTGGTCATGAGCTTTGTGTGGATGATTAGAAAGGAACACCATCTCCCAGCAGCACTAGATTCCATGTATATGACCAACTATAACCTTGGTCTACAGACTAGCATCATGCATCCACTCCTGTATTCCTCTACGGTAGGATTTGCTTTGCCAAACTAATGCATACTCCTTCTAGGTGGTCAGTGTCACTTTTACTATTAGGTAGTGAGTTCGTTATTTTGTAAAGGAAATTTTGTATTTGGCCATGGGAGTGTCATGCCAGAGTCATTGAAATTTCCTCTTGCAACAATCAATACAGTCACTTCTTTTTTACATTAGATTGAACTCACCTATTTCTTTGTACTTGAAAGCTAGTCTTGGGTATAAAGCTACTCATAAGCTCCTATCTAATGCTTCTACCATTTCTTGACTTGTTGGATTGCATTTATTGTTCTTCCACATGGCGAAGTACATGCACGAGTAGTGTCCTTCAAAACATACATTATTTGTATGTCTTCCCAATCATGCCAATCTAGATCCCATAGATCTCTCAACTTTTGAAAAGATTTATTTTGTCATATTGTAGTATGTAGGATATCCAGGGCTTTGCCATTACAATTTGACTGTAATGATGTTGTTCCACCTTATAGATAGAGAGAACTATCCCCTCTTAAACTTGACATTGATATTGACATTTACATTTCAATGTGTTTATTACTTGGCAGGTCATAGCAATGCCACAGCAAATAAGCGAGCAAATTAAGCAACCAAAAAGATGCAGTTGCAGAAGCTTTTCCCACAAGCCCCCTCTACATATGGCACCCAAACGCGGTCATGACCTCACATTTCCTAGCACATCTGGAGAGCTCGAGCCCAACCTCCAACTCTTGAGCACAGTAGTGCTCCTTGACGCAACCATGGCTCCTAAGCGATCTCTTACCCCTTCTCGAAAAAGCCCACAACAAATCCCAGCCACGGAGAAGATTGTCATCGACATACCTGATCCAGAGGAGATGGAATCAAATGACAAGCCACCTCTTCCACCGCAGAAAAATCCAATGCTCATAGCAAGCTTCGCAAATTTTAAGGTATCATTGGACTTGTCAAAGCATCATAAATGGTTGAAAAAGATTGGCTTATTGTTGTATGCAAGCCTACTCTGGGCATCATGGAAAGCTTCCCCACATGCTCTCACATAGTACAAAAGTTTCCAACATAGTGGAGGTATGCTCGTTGGAAATATCATGCTTTCCCCTAAGATTATTGCACAGTTTTTTTAGCTTCCAATCATAAACAAGGAGGTTGTCTACAAAAAAGATGTTGACTCTGACATGCAGAAGGAGTTAGGCCCCCCGGAGACACAAA